>NC_083278.1:19857749-20159403 GCF_963506605.1 Zootoca vivipara | reverse complement strand
ATAGAGCTGTCTCACTAAACTAGTTCTTCCTACGCACAAGAAACGATGGGCCCTCCTCATCAACCACACACAGGTCCTCCATAATTTAAGGGAAATGTGAATGTGTGAACTTGACAGTGCATAGATATTGCTTTTCTTATTTCAATATCCGTAGTTAAACACCTTCCATTTTCTTTGTGCATAAAAATTCCTGTGACTATATCCACATAGCACTTCAGCCCACAACAACATTTCCCCATCTGATCACACGTGTGTGTGGCAAAGAAGAAGCCATGCCTGCTGGCACTTAGGAAAAACTGACTGTGTGACCCAACTGCTGCTATTTGAGCTGCCTACCAGTCTAGTTGGGACGCGGGTGGCGCTGTGGTCTAAACCACTGATCCTAGGGCTTGCCGATCAGAAGGTCGGTGGTTTGAATCCCCATGACGGGGAAACTCCTGTTGTTCAGTCCTGGTTCCTGCCCACCTAGCAGTTCGAAAGCACGTCAAAGTGCAAGTAGATAAATAGGTACTGCTCCGGAGGGAAGGTAAACACCATTTCCCTGTGCTGCTCTGGTTCGCCAGAAGCGGCTTAGTCATGCTGGCCACATGACCCGGAAGCTGTCTGTGGACAAACGCTGGCTCCCTTGACCTATAGAGTGAGATGAGTGCGCAACTCCAGAGTCGTCTGCGACTGGACCTAACAGTCAGGGGTACCTTACCAATCTCAGTGCATTACTGAGCCTGCCTATCTCTACGCATTTATGTACATTGAAATTATTAGTGGGCCTTACGCTGTTCCACTTTCTTCTCACAGTGTGTATAAGCGAATATTCAGACTGAGGAATCCCGCAGTTATCTAAATGTAGGCTCTCCTTTGAGCTCAGTCTTGAACCAACTAGGCTAGGTGGGTTCAACATCTAGGTGATTCTCCCATTCGGTGTGCAAATGGATCTCCCAGTTTAGTGTCTGCTTCTATGCAAATCTGTTGGTCCGCTCTAAATAATGTCCTTCATTTCTCATCCCCACAGATTCAATCACACAGAACAAGATCTGTCCGCCTGAAAACTACAAATTTCGGAGTAAGTAAACAACGCCACAATCTTTGGACTTCATCTAGCAAACTGAGCAATAAATACTTCCCACTTCACAAATGTAATGAAACATGCTTACTTTTTTTATTAAAAAATGCAAGAACCTTCAATGTTAAAGTGGCAAAGGACATCTAAGCCCTACCCTCAGTCTGTCCAAAGATATAGTCCATGGTTTCGAAAAAAGACTGTCTGAACAGTGAATGAGAATCACACAGATGTAAAGCCAAACAGCATTGGGGTTTCACAACCATGTTAGCGTCACAAATGCTACAGTGGGCTGCAAATGGATACTTTTGTTTATGAAATCAAAGCCTATAAAATATGAAGACGGGGTAGATGAATTTCTAACTTTGCCAATATTTTTGCTCTTCGTGCATATAAAATTTTAATTTGCTCCTTTCATACAAATGGCAATAGAAGACTCTCTGCAAACGAGGAACCACCTTTTACAGACAAGCCATATGAACCCCTTTATTAGGAAACTTGCTGCCAAGGCAGCAATATATCATGGACTGAAATAGAAATAAATAAAAAGTGGCATGTGAACACAGGGTTCCCAGTAAAGAGCAGAATATGGTATCAAAAATTATTCTTAAAAGTTTGTGTATCATGATCTTCTAGCCCTCTCATAAATGTTTTATGCACAAAAACCTGTCATCACTAATTTATGTAACCCAACATACCAAATTGACTTTCTCATAAGTTGTCTTGAAATGAAATTTCAAGTCATGTACAGTGCGACCTCTTGGGACAGCTGCTCATTTTTATTAGGTGCATATGTAACAGACTTTACAGTGGGAGAATAATAAAGATATTTACAACAAACGTATTTAAATGACGGAGACTGGTCACCTTTGCTTTAAAAAACAGACATTTTCTACTCACTCGAGAGCTGTGTTAGGTTTTATGCATGCAGCTTTTTTGTTAAACAGCTCTGATTTTAGCCAAATGCAGGAGCATTTGACAAATTGGGAGTCACCAGAGTTTACACCGTTGGCACATGGGATCCTCAGAGATCCCTTGCAAATAAAAATCTCCTCCTGTGGGGAATACTTGGTCCATTTCACACATCGCACAACAAGAAACCAGGTTTGCTGCCAAGCATGCAAGGTGCTCTAGCCAATCTTAACTCCATATTGACTGCTTCTGTGTAACTCGTGCCTTTTTAAAATACTGGTTTGTTGCATTCACACTTTTACGCCCTTAAAAATGCAGTGTATGAGAAGGTTCTTGGTTCTCTACTGTAGATGGAGAAATGTGTGGAAACATTCATCCAGAATGCATAATCTTATCACCTTCTTCTGCGCTTCACGGGGAATCCACTAAAGAGGCAGAGTTGGGGGGGGGGACACTACGGTAGAAAGCAATATTAAGGAACGTTCTTCTGCGGCAACTCTCACCCATCATTATGGGCCATGCTGGCTGGGACGGGCGTTTTGGCTAAGATCAAGCGTAGTATCTGTTCTTATCAGTTTAATGCTGGCTGGGATGGGTGGGAGTTGGCGTCCAATAACCTCTCAAGAGCCACAGGTTTCCCATCCCTGCAATACAGCATAGGACCTAGTAGAGGAATCCTGCATCAGTACTGGGGTCTGTGGAGTGAGAGAAGCATAGCTATTGGCCAGCACTCTGAGCCAATTCACCAAAGCTATCAGAACATCCCCATTTCCCAAAAGCTGCCAGAGCTTTGCATCAATAGAACACTTCATCAGAGAGTACGGCAAGGGATTTCAGTAGAGCAGAGCTGTCTACCCATGCCTTTGTTGTCTTTTAGTCGGATGTTGCATTAGATTATGTTTGTATCACTGCTGCTTGCTCGAATGACAAAAGTGGGCTATCAGAATCCAGTGGTAAGTTCTACCAGGTTATAGATACCTTTCTGAATGTTTTCCACATAGGTTCGCTCAGTGCTTTTTTCCCTGGGGGGACACAGGGGTACGCATACCCCTAAACATTTTGTGAATCTACGTTTGGCCTCATTGAGAGGCAGTATTTCAATATGAGTAGGAAAATGAGAGTGCCCCTAAACATTTTTTAAGAAAAAAAGCATTGGGTTTACTTTACACGTCACATATATATTCTTGCCATGGCTGTAGGATTTCAGTGCTATCATCAAGAGACATTAAGGTTATTACAACCCAGCACTTAATATCTTCTTCTTCTTCTTCTTTGGCGATCACAAGTAGCCAAGTAAGATTGTCTTCCTTAAACACGATTTTAACAATGGGTCCGTAAGTGACTGTGGAGGCCAATTCTGGATTCACACGTCCTTCCACAGTGGGGACATAGGTTTCCGGGCGGGAGTTGATCACGGTGCGGATTTGCCAAGCGTGCCTTTCCTCTTAGCACATTTCTCCACATCCTGGGTTGCACATTTCTCCCTTGCGTCCTGAGATCGAGTTTCTTCAAAGCCCATGGCACCTTTGGTAAAGGCTGTTCTCCAACTAGAGCTCTCGCAGGCCAGTGTTTCCCAGTTGTCAGTGTTTATACTACATTTTTTAAGATTTGCCTTGAGACAGTCAAGGTTTGCAGAAATTCAATGAATTTCAATATATATTAGCATATGGACTGGGAGGTAGCTGGTTTGAAGTCGAAGTTTGTGGGGTGCCAATAGCATGATAGCATTTACAGCTTTCATTTTCTGGGGAATGGAAAGCCTCTCTTTTTACACTTCACATTTGGAGTCTGCCTACATGGCCAGGAGAAGAAAACTTTCATCACCCACCTTTCCTTAAGAAAACCATTGTTTCCAAGTACCTATTTCCATTTTCTCGCCATTAAACTACTATTTGGGTTCATGAAGTTCAACAGGATATATAAGAAGTGCACTAAAATATGGCTTTGCAACACAAACTTGATACCAAAAATAAAACTCATTTTTTTCTGTTCAAAGCAATTATTCTTATTTATTTCATTTCTATACTGCTTTATACATTAAAATATCAAATAAAGCCATCCAGAATAAAACATTACAGAAGAAAGTCAAATATGAAGTATAAGTTAGGACTCTCCTGAAAGAAACCTCTATATAGGTATCTCCTAACAAGCGTATGTAGGATGTCAGACATAAGAGGAAATACTACTCTGCAGAAGGGTCTATTTTATTGTTTCTTAAATAAATGGAACTGTTTCCTGACCTTTTAATTCCCCATAACTGTTTTCCATAAAATATCACAAGAAGCAGAAGGTATTAATACTTAACCTTCCACCTAATCGGGCTTCCTGAACTGAAACTGTTCTGGGAAGACAGTGTTCTAAATGGCTCAATCCATACATTGTACTAAGGTCCTTTTCATCATAAACAATAACTTCCTTCCATCCACAGAAGCTAGTAATAATGATAATGAGCTTGCCTGGGGATGTTTGATGGCAAGGCTGAAAACTAATAAGTGGGTGGAGCTGTCATCTCATTTGTGGCGCAGCGTTTTCCCGTTATAGAGGCCCCCAGGCAACACATATCAGGGATAACAAGCTAGTAAATGACTCTTTTACTAAAGTAGGGGGAATCCGCAGCCTCTTCCCTGGGGCACAGATTTGTTTAGGTATGTGCCCTTTTTCTTGTCGCGTTCTGGCCAAACCTTTGAAGTGACGGTTTCTACAGTAAAAAGATTACTTGAGACCGCTGCTATTGGCCTTTTGCTGTGTTATTTGGGGATTCCAAAATAATATTACTATGATATTTGGGGTTCAGGAATAATGCCAGCACCCAGTGAATGGCTAAGCATTTTTACAAGCAAAACATCTGAACTGGAGGTGAGTTTCCAGGTGCATTCTGCGACGATTCTGGCATGGTCCCACCTTGTTCCGTATTCTCCTATATACCTGTCTGCAGATGCCTGGGATAAATTATTGGAATGAGAAGTCTTCCATCCACACTCACATGTGGATGGAAATACAGAGATGGATACAGGGGCTGCTCCTTATGGAACTGATTTGCCTTTATAGTGATTCCCTATACCCACGTAGCTTAAATTTAAAATGAAGCGGAAATGCTTATAAAGATAAAGTCTGGAAAGCATAAACAGATGTGCTGCCTGATCGCTCTCTGCTTTAGCCACCACACTGCCAGCCTCTGCAATGCGCTGTAACAGTTAATGTGGCACCCTAGGCAAAGCGAGAGGGGCAGAGCAATGTCTGAGCTGTATAAGTAGTTGCTGGAATTATTATGACCGGGGAAACTTTTTTAAAAAAAAAAGAAACGACAACTCCCCAGCTCCAGATTAGAAAATAGCATGAAAAGCTTTCAGTCAATATGGGAAAAAGAGTGGTCCAGGATATGAGTATTATAGCCTTCATTCATTAAAGAAAGCACATTGCGTGTACATGCACATCAGTTTCCATCCTGTGTCCAGGCAGTCCTGTGTCAATAGGAGCTTAAACTTGATATTTATATCGAGGAAGTTCTCCCACCTTTGTCCAGGCCATTTCCTCCCTGTTTGTAATCCATTTCAGCTAGGGTGCGTTTGATATTTAAATGTAAATATCCTGTGTCCTGTATCATGCAGTGGCATGAATGATATCATACCGTGTTTCCCCCTTTTTAAGACGTAGCCATAATATAAGACATAGCAGGATTTCTAAGCAGTTGCGCGATATAAGCCATAACCCGAAAATAAGACATAGTGATAGACCCTTCCCCCCTCCCGCCAGCCAACTCTCCCCCATAAAAATCTCTCCCCATTTTACTGTCGCTCCAAAGACACGCATTTCTTTTAAAAGCTTGTAAAAATGCACCGTAGAGCCGTTCCTGCAGCCTCGTGATTCCCCCTCCTGTTTCTGTAAGCATTTTTTAAAATACCTGTAAAAGGATTCCAAAATATTTTTTTTTAGCTAGGCTGTGTGAGCTCTGCTTGCTTGGTGAAGAGGAGAAAAGTGGCATTTGCGGTGGGGAGAAGATGAAAGCACGAGGGAAAAAAGAGGGGCGATTGAAGACGCTGCCTTCCCCTTTAGGGAGAGACTCTGTGTGCGCGTCTCTCTCTCTCTCCCCCCCCCCCCCCGCCTCTCTCTCTCTCTCTCTCTCACACACACACACACACAGCCCACCTCTCGCTTCCCCCCACCTTTCCCCCTTTTAATAGCCTTTTAAAAAGTGAGGATTCTTTTTTCTTTCCATTGCTTGTCTGTAGAGCTTCCCCTTTAAGGATTTGTACCGGTACCGGGATCGCTGCCGGTGGCGCAGTCCTTGCCTTGGGGATTAAGGACTTTCCCCTTCTCGCTGTTTAGGAGCTGCTAAACACTGCCCTACACCCTACACAAAAGTTAACATTTTGTGGGTAAGAGAAACACGGACTGGTTGTTAGGACCAGCAGATTATCTCACCCCGCTTTCTGCTGGCTCAATTGCTACTTAATTGCTACCATTTACCATCTTAATTGCTGCTCAGCTGGCTGCTTTGTTTTCTACAGTATCTCAGCCGGTAGCCTCTTTGCTATCAGTGCTACAAAGTGCTACATTGTTGGAACTTTCGCTCTTAAGTCTTGGGCAGTTGGCTGGCTGGTAGAGATCCTTATTTGCTTTAGTATAGGCTACTGCTACGACTGCATCACACAGATAGATTCCATTATACTGTACTGGTTTAAATTTAAGAAGCTCCAGTGTAGCAGATTGCTATTAAGTGAGTCCCCACCTGTGAGGGGAGAGAGAGAGAGCAGCCCTTCGGAGGAGCTCCTTCCCTCCCTCACGAACATCCCAGGGCCAGGGAGAGAGGGCTGGGCCAGCGATGCACACACCTCCCTTCCCTCAGACTCCCTCTCATGGAGCTTGGTGGTGGCTGTTGCCCGTCATTTTCTTTCAGTCAAGAGTCCTGCCCCGCAGGGAGACAGGGAGCAAGAGGGGCACTGCTCCTGATGTAATAAAAATACCGGTAAGACATTCCCTGAAAATAAGCCACCCAGTGTTTTTTTGAGGAAAAAAAGTGATAAGACGGTGTCTTAAAATGTGGGAAAGACGGTATTTTGAAAGTATGTAAACAGCAAAAATTCCTCAATTGACTCATCACAAAATGAGTTCATTACTTTCTGTTTTCTGCATAATTTTGTTACTGTGAATGATCCTTGCTGGGATAAGTCAATTACATTAAAATGTTGCTCAGATTTTTCTGGCTAACTCTTGAGACATCTATAGCGGTACAAACCTACATCCGTTTCCACGTAACAGTGTTGAAAAGTGAAAGGCCCATTCAATATACAGTCATACCTCAGTTTAAGTACGCCTCGGTTTGAGTATTTTCAGTTTAAGTACTCCCCGGACCTGTCTGGAACGGATTGATCCACTTTCCATTACTTTCAATGGGAAAGTTCGCTTCAGGTTAAGTATGCTTCAGGTTAAGTACGGACTTCCGGAACCAATTACACTCATACTTCGGGTTACGTACGCTTCAGGTTGAGTACTCCGCGGACCCGTCTGGAACAGATTAATCCACTTTCCATTACTTTCAATAGGAAAGTTTGCTTCAGGTTAAGTACGCTTCAGTTTAAGTACTCCATGGACTGTCTGGAACGGATTAATCCACTTTCCATTACTTTCAATGGGAAAGTTCACTTCAGGTTACGTACGCTTCAGGTTAAGTACAGACTTCCGGAACCAATTGTGTTTGTAAACCGAGGTACCACTGTAATGAAATAATTAAGAATTCCCTTATCGCATAGCTATTTAAAATGCCCAGTCATTGCAATTTATAATCGATAGTGCTTATCCAGCACATTTCAAGCATTTAAAAGAGCAGATACTATCTCAGTAATCCTTACAGCAGCCTTATAATTGATTTCACATTTCAGAGGGAGAGCTAAATGTAAGGAAATTTGGACTTTCAAAAAACCCCAGAGTAGATTCGTGACAAATAGAAACCAAACCATGAGTTTCCTTGTTCACATTCTTTGTTGCAAAGCTAGTTTACTAGTTTAAAGGGGAAAACCTTGTCAGGTGTCCAATGATGATGACCCCTGATCTTGAACCTGAACATGCAATCATACCCATTAAAAATGGGTCCTACTGAGGATCACTAGTTTAGAACATAATGCATCTCTAGAGCACAGAGAATAGAATAAGGTGTGTCAGACCAACAACTAGCAGGTCTTCGAATAAAGTCACTCATTGCTCCACAGAGCTTATGCACAGGAACAGAAAGAAGTGCCTTGGTGAGATAATTCCACACTGGCTGTGCGAGTCCAATCTTACAGATCGGCTTCCCCCTCCTTGTCTTGCAACAGCTCGTTTTAATTGTACACAAAGATTGTCAGTTGCAGAGCTGGAGGGCAAAATGCTTCTGCTTTTATGGCGGAGGATTTATATTTTCTCTGACATTGCCCAGGCAACACACACCCAATTACAAGAAAAATCAGAGTCTGGGAAGCAACGATGTTGTTTTGTTCCCAGTAAATTCCATATCTTATTTACAGTCTTTCTTTCTTTTTTTTAATGGTGTTTCAGATATTTTGATATCCAGTGTAAAAAGTATCACAATGCTTGATGACAGAAAGTAAGGCAATTGGACTTTCAGAAGGGAAAACTCTTTAGAGTACCCCCGATAAAGTTCGTTTACACAGGTCCCTTCCACAGAAATAGCACTAGTGATATTTTTCTACGTTGGTCATACATAGTCCAGAAAAGTAAGCCAAGGGCACTCTCCCATTCATTGAGCTATGAAAGCTAGGAGCTAAATGGAACCTTAAACCTAGGTTATGGGCGCAACTACGGAATGTCTAGGGGCACTTTTTTTTTAATGACAATAATACAAAGCTGAAAATGAACGAACTGCAGCTAAAATATTATGTTCATTTTTCACATGGTCTAGTCTTTCCCCTGCTCACCCCTCTCATATTCTTAAGATGGCCTCTTCTCCAGTCTTCAGAGAGTAGGTGGAAGTGAGGAGGCAGAAAATGGCCCTCCTTTCCTTCCACTCTGCCATTTTAATCTGAAATCTTAGGCATGGTACTGCGCCCAGAGCTCAGGAACTGCTTGCACTAATGAAATGCCCTGTCGCAAAATGCGCCCAGTACAATGGGAGTTTTGAACACTGATGTGTAACTGGATGTGTGAACTGAGTCCTGAAAACACTTTGGGTGATATGAAAATGGTGGCAGTGGTGTTAGATCTGTGATAGCGTATTCACACATGAAAGACCCCACCTGGTGCTGAAGATAAATTACTAAACATGCCTCAGTTTTGCACTACCAGTGGTACTTCACCAAAAAATGCAAGAGGCATTAGCTGTGTTTATGATCCCTTACAGAAAATTAATGACAAAGGTGGTAAAAACCCATTGGAAGTTGGATGTGTACACCACACTATTTCCATGCGCTTTGCATAAATGCAAAAAGTACTTTCTGTATACTATTTGTTGTTAGAAGTAGTGCAAATGTTGCACTCCTCTATAGAATTACAAATGATAGAAATGGGGAAATGGTGGTGTTGGAAATCTGCCAGTCATCTATGAATGGTGGCTACACCATGTTTGTGAAGTGTCCTTTACTAATTAATTGTATTTTACACCCAGCCTTTCCTCCAAGGAGCGCAAAGCAGTGTTCTCTTACTGCCATTGTATCCTCGTGACAACCTGGTCACATAGGCCAGATTGAGAGAAAGGACCCAACCCAAGAACTACCTTGGGTGCAAACTTCAAGAATGAACAAGAATTTGATCTTGGTTCCCCTGAGTCCTAGTCTGGGACTCCAAGCACTTCAGACGTTACAGCAGCAGTGGGATCTCCTTTTATGTGGTTTTGAGATACACTATATATCTGGCCCCACATGGGTAAGTCCACTCATGCAGATCTTTCCAACCTGGTCATGGACCAAAGTCCTAAAAAGTTGGTTCCATGCACAAGAAGGATTCATCTAAAAGGCGCTGTGGGTGAAGCCCACAGAAAAGCAGCTTCCACATTCCTCCTTTAACATCTTGAACTGATAGGAGCGCATCCGTTCCCCATTATCCTGACATTCCTTTTTCAAGGTGCTGGAATCTGAGGAATCAGCTGTATTCACATGCATCTCAAGTTGGATGTTATACCATACACAGACTCCAGAATCTTGGAGCTGGTTCTCTCTGTGTGTTGTATTGCAGGCTTTTAGTCAAGTTAAGTGGGTATTTTATAAGGGCTTTTTTGTTCTTGTAGTTTCCACATGGCTATCTTAATATCTTCTGGAAGGTTATCACTTGTAAGTGACTGATAAAAGCACATAAATGATTTTGGCTACATCTTTTTAACCAAAATAACTGCTATAAATAGGCAGATAATGTCTGGGATCTCCACAGCCTAAGTGCTATAAATAGTTCTTAACATTTTCCCACTTCATGCTTTTGAAAAGAACATTCTCCACTTCCTTTCTTGAAAAACACTGGGGAATTATACCAGAGCACCACTGCTCAAATATATATATATATATTTGGAGAGTTACAAAAACATGGTTAACAAACTTGATAACAGTCACTACAAAATCCATTGAAGGAGGTCAAGTGCACTGAGTTAGCACGGTTCAAGTCATCATTCATACTAAACCGTCTAACCCAATTATTTGTCTTCAGCTTTGTTCAAGAATAATGTTACTTTCTAACCCTTCATTTAGGGATTTCAGCCGTAGGAATATGGAATGCAGTTGGTGTTCTTTAAGAATGGAAACAAACCATCTAGACCAGGCACCCCCAAACTGCAGCCCTCCCAATATTTTGGCCTACAACTCCCATGATCCCTAGCTAACAGGACCAGTGATCAGGGAAGATGGGAATTGTAGTCCAAAACATCTGGAGGGCCGAAGTTTGGGGATGCCTGATCTAGACCACTAAATATCTTCTCTTTAGAATGCCCTTCCTGGGGCACCAGCCTGATTTCAGCAATAAATAACTCGGATGAGAAAGATGGGCTGTACAATATTATTTTTGTTTTCTGTACAGTAGTTGGCCCTGAAAACAGACTCCATAGGTGCAGTCAAAATAGAGAACTAGCAGCTGCCTAAGTTCTAGCACACCCTGCTGGCTGAGACATTAAGAAAAAAGCAGCAACATATGTAAAACTGGGTTAAGGAACTTCGGGAAGGTTTTTCAGGTTTCCTTAGCATTCAGAAATGCATGTTGAGTCATCGTATTGCCATGTATTATAAACATGTCCCATGTTTTGCATTTAGACCAGGCATCCCCAAACTGTGGCCCTCCAGATGTTTTGGCCTACAACTCCCATGATCCCTAGCTAACAGGACCAGTGGCCGGGGAAGATGGGAATTGTAGTCCAAAACATCTGGAGGGCCGAAGTTTGGGGATGCCTGATTTAGACGTTCCCAGCTTCACCTCCAGCAGGTGTTGTGAAAGACCTTTGGCTGAGGTCCTATACATTTAAAGCACTCTTAAACCACTTCGACAGTCATGGCTTCCCCCAGAGCATCCTAGAAACTGTACTTTGTTAAGGGTGCTTAGGGTCTCAACAGCTCTCTGCACCCTTAACAAACTATAGTTTCCCGGATTCTCTGTGGCCATCCAAGCAGTGCAAGAGTGCTTTGCATGTATGGTGTGGGTATGACTTCGACCCTGGAGATCTGCTGCCAGTCAGAATAGACAGTACAGGGCTAATCAAATCATCTGACGTGGCATAAGTCCAATTTCCTCTGACAAGCCATCCCTGGCAGTCCTTAAATGAATGTCGCTGCATGAGCAACAGCGGCTACAGAGGTGCTAGAGGTGGCAGAAAGCTAGCAATGGAGACAAGCAGGAAATAGACACACAAGACTGAAATAGCCCACAGACTCCCATTTCCATCTCATAAAAGGGGTAGTGTGGAATTGAACGACGGGGAACTGAGAATAGTCCAGAGCATGACAAGAAATGCAGACACACACACACACCCAATACTGATGGACCTTTTCATTGAAAAGAAAAAGCAGTGATACCAACTGAACATTCCTCAGAAGCCTCTTTGCCTTAAGGTCCATGTCAAAAGCAGTCCAGCTTTTTCACTGTGGGTGAGGTACATCATGCTTCTCATGCTCCCCTTTTGGTGCAGCTCTACGCATCAAGAGAAATGTAAAAAGACTTGTATCTCCTGGTTTTCATTCAGTGCTCACCTGTTTGCCCTTGCTGGCTTCCCCACCCCCCACCCCACACTTCGTAAATAAAATTACTTTTGGTTCAGTCTTTATTTAGACCGACTCAGCCAGGACTCCATCACAGTCACTGCAACTTGTTCTATGTCAGTGGCTTGGAAAATTACTCTGAATGGCTTAATGAAGGAGCATCTGCAAACACCATGCTTTGTCGTCCCACATAATATTGCTGCTGGAGATGTTCTGTAAATTGCATCTGTGAAATAATCTGGGAGGTGAAGAATTTATCAGTTTATATCCCACCTTTTCTCCAAAGATATCAAGGTCATGTACATGGTTCCCCCTCTTTTATTTAATCCCCAGACAGGGCTGTCTTAAGCATATGCAGCGCCGGGGAGCAAAGATCTGCCCAGCGCCCCCCCCCCCCAGGTTGCCCAGTCTCAGGCATGCAGGAGGGCAGAGCCAGCCGGCCCCCTCAACATCTCGCTGGCTCGGTCACCCCCGGACTCGCGGCGCAGAGCCGCCCGCAGCAGAAGAGCTCTGACCGACGGGCAGGCTCTTCCCTGGACTCAACTCTCGAGCCCCGGACTCTCGGCCTGGTGCGCCTAAGAGCCTGGCGCCCAGGTGCCTCACACCCCTAGCACCAATGGGTAAGGCGGCCCTCTCCCCAGAACGATCCTGTGAGGTAGGTTAACCTGAGAGACAGTGACTGGGCCTAATTCAATAAATGAGTTTCATGGCCAAGAGGGGTTTCAAACTCATGTCTCCCAGGGCCTAGTAAAATACTCTAACCACTACACCACACTGGCTGTCATGTAAATACAACCTGAACTATACTCTGTCCAATTCTGGTTCTGTAATGTACACGAAGTTTAAATTTGAGAATATAGCATTTTTCTTGGTCAAAGTTGGGGTGCTGGAGGGCTACGGATCTGATACAAAAGACTCATATGGCCAAGAAAGATTAGTAATGATATTGTTCCCTATCATAGTCTTCATACAGTAACCCCTGTATGAAGGCCAGCAGAGGTTATAGCTTGAAAAAGCACCTCAGCAAAAGCAAATCAAAGTGAGGCTGGCCAGGGATTTGATGAGTAACTGGTTCTAAAATGGACTGTTTTTAGAAGGGGGAACCAAGGAGGCAAAATTATAATAACTGGTGCTAATTTAAATATAACTTATTACCACTTCATCCATTTTTAGCACTGCATTTTGACCCAAGTATGAAGCAAATATATATTAAACCAGGGGTCCCCAAACTAAGGCCCGGGGGCCGGATGCGGCCCAATCGCCTTCTAAATCTGGCCCGCGGACAGTCTGGAAATCAGCATGTTTTTACATGAGTAGAATGTGTCCTTTTATTTAAAATGCATCTCTGGGTTATTTGTGGGGCCTGCCTGATGTTTTTACATGACTAGAATGTGTCCTTTTATTTAAAATGCATCTCTGGGTTATTTGTGGGGCATAGGAATTTGTTCATATTTCCCCCAAAAAAATATAGTCCGGCCCCCACAAGGTCTGAGGGACAGTGGACCGGCCCCCTGCTGAAAATGTTTGCTGACCCCTGTATTAAACCATTTGTCTAATCTTGGACAAAATGGTTTATTGTCCATTGGAACATTGGAATGAAGTACCAATATTCGGGTAAAAAGTGGCTCATGGCTGCATGAGAGCTTCAGCAAGCTGAGTCGCCGATCAAGCTTAAGATCAATCTAACTGTTTGCTGAAGCTTTCAAATTCAAGGATGAGCAAACAAGCTATTAAAAGCAACGTATTAAACCCTTAATGCTGACTTCGCTGAAGAAATTGCATGATTTGGCAGTTGTCCTATAATAGCAAAAGGATTATTCAGACATATATAATTATTTGGATCAAAATGGGAAACTACAAATAGCAAAAAGAAGCTGGCAAACAGCTAGATGTGGTAATGGACCATAAAGATGGAGAGAGAGAAGTCTCAGTAAAACTTAAAATGTGGCTTATTGTAAAAGCAAAAGAAGTTGCAACTTACATGTTAATAACAAGCTGGATCCAGACTTAATCATGCTTAGTGTAGACTCATTCAAATTGCGAGTAACATAAGTTCAGTTTATTTCAATGGATCTGTTTTAAGGATTTATTTATTTAAAAACATTTCTATACTGATTAATATTTAAAAATTCTCTAAACACTGTACTCTATGTAACACTAAGTCTACATGCTTTTAATGTTAGAGGAAATGATGAAATGGTGTCATATCTCAATATCATGCAAACCTATTCTTGCACACATTTAAATATTATATAATTGTTTTTAAAAATTGTTAGTGGTCTTTTTTGCCTAGAGGGTGCCCAATTAAGCCTAGAAGAAACATATTAGCGGGAACAAATAGTCTCCACACACAAAAATAATAAACATAGCATTGAGCTTTTCGCATCATTTTACATCTTCTTTTTTTTGCGGAGACTGTATTAAATTTTATTCAATCAACTAGCTGGCCCTGCCACATGTTGCTGTGGCTCAGTCTGTTAAATGGAGTCCCCCTTCAGATTCCACTCACCTTCAGTCCCCCTGTTTTACGCATGTTCTGTTTACGCAGGCATATCCCTGTGACTTCCCCTACCCTGTGCCGATCCATGACGTATCCCGCCCCCTCCTCCCCCCCACCCCCCAGCTTATCCCTGTGATTCCCCCCCACCCTGTCCTGACCCATGACATATCACGCCCCCTCTTCCCCCCACCCCTCGGTTCATCCCTGTGACTGGTCCCATCATGTCCTGACCTATCCCATCCCCTCCTTCCCCCAACCCCCACCCAGGCGAGTCAGTACCTCCATTCGGCCTAGTACCGTATGTAAATGGGAGGCGAGGTACTGTTGAGAGGGAATGGTTTTATAGGTGCAGTACCAGTGTAGCCGCCGCTAGAGGGCGCTGGTTTGCAACCTGGTTCTTTTCCCAGCATGCATTTTCGTCTGAGTGGTATGTTTTGAAACATGGGGTTTGGGGTTTTTTACCAGGCACAAGTGTGACATCTGTCTTTGAAAACAGTACGGGGTCACTCTCATATTCGCATACGGCATTGTGTCAAAATTTGAACGCAATCGGTCAAGCGGTTTTGGTGAAACATGAATACTAACGGACATGGCCAGTTTACTTTTTTTATATAGATTTTTTTTTAAAGGAACATATACCGGTAGAAGTTGCTGTAATTTGCCTCTGTTTATTTCAATGTTGAGCAGCATACTTATTCTAAAGTGACATTTACCAGTACTGTATCTTTTAACACCCTTAAAACAATATAAAGCAGGCACGTCCAACAGGTAGATCATGATCTACCGGTAGACCACTGGGCGTCTGTGGTAGATCACTGGTAGATCACTGGCTTCAGACCATATTTTGCGCTCTCCTCTTTCACCCTCATTAAAAGGTTCTTTAATTCCTCCTCGCTTTCTGCCATCAAGGTTGTGTCATCTGCATATCTGAGGTTGTTGATATTTCTTCCAGCAATCTTAATTCCGGCTTGGGATTCATCTAGTCCAGCCTTTCGCATGATGAATTCTGCATATAAGTTAAATAAGCAGGGAGACAATATACAACCTTGTCGTACTCCTTTCCCAATTTTGAACCAATCAGTTGTTCCATATCCAGTTCTAACTGTAGCTTCTTGTCCCACATAGAGATTTCTCAGGAGACAGATGAGGTGATCAGGCACTCCCATTTCTTTAAGAACTTGCCATAGTTTGCTGTGGTCGACACAGTCAAAGGCTTTTGCATAGTCAATGAAGCAGAAGTAGACGTTTTTCTGGAACTCTCTAGCTTTCTCCATAATCCAGCGCATGTTTGCTATTTGGTCTCTGGTTCCTCTGCCCTTTCGAAATCCAGCTTGCACTTCTGGGAGTTCTCGGTCCACATACTGCCTAAGCCTGCCTTGTAGAATTTTAAGCATAACCTTGCTAGCGTGTGAAATGAGCGCAATTGTGCGGTAGTTGCAGCATTCTTTGGCACTGCCCTTCATGGTCTGAAGCTCAACATCAAAAAAACCAAGATCATGGCCACTGGTCCCATCACCTCCTGGCAAATAGAAGGGGAAGAAATGGAGGCAGTGAGAGATTTTACTTTCTTGGGCTCCTTGATCACTGCAGATGGTGACAGCAGTCACGAAATTAAAAGACGCCTGCTTCTTGGGAGAAAAGCAATGACAAACCTAGACAGCATCTTAAAAAGCAGAGACATCACCTTGCCGACAAAGGTCCGTATAGTTAAAGCTATGGTTTTCCCAGTAGTGATGTATGGAAGTGAGAGTTGGACCATAAAGAAGGCTGATCACGGAAGAATTGATGCTTTTGAATTATGGTGCTGGAGGAGACTCTTGAGAGTCCCATGGACTGCAAGAAGATCAAACCTATCCATTCTTAAGGAAATCAGCCCTGAGTGCTCCCTGGAAGGACGGATCGTGAAGCTGAGGCTCCAATACTTTGGCCACCTCATGAGAAGAGAAGAATCCTTGGAAAAGACCCTGATGTTGGGAAAGATTGAGGGCACTAGGAGAAGGGGACGACAGAGGACAAGATGGTTGGACAGTGTTCTCGAAGCTACGAACATGAGTTTGACCAAACTGCGGGAGGCAGTGCAAGACAGGAGTGCCTGGCGTGCTATGGTCCATGGGGTCACGAAGAGTCGGACACGACTAAACGACTAAACAACAACAACAGATCACTGGCTCCCCCAAAAAAGCTCCTGCATCCCCAAAAATGGGGCTTTCCTCATCCCTAAAAGAAGCTCAACAACTTTGACCTGAACCCCCCACAAGATCACTGCCAGTTTTTAACTCTGTGAGTAGATCGCAGTCTCTTGGGAGTTGGCCACCCCTGATATAAAGTATTACATGCAGTAATGTCAGAAATCATAGTTTTTCAACTTCCCACCCACATCTTGGCTCACATTGCTTGCCTAAATATCCTTAATTCAAACCTGAGAAAACATATCCAAAGAGCAAATATGCGTCCTAAAAATAAAATAAAACCAAGTTGGCATTGATGGGCAAGGCCGTACTTTCATGATGACTCAAGGAAGGTTGCCCTAACTCGGTAATTTTTAAACCGTGATAAACTGAAGAGAGCACAGCTACTTATTCCCCTAAGGGTCACAAATAGCTGAGCAGTATGGCATGCTTTAAAAGCTAGCCATTCCAAAACAGCTGTTTCTAGCACTAAAAATAGCTGGCCTGGGACCCTAGGGGCTCTGCCCCATGCCCCCCCCCTGCTGTGAGCATGCTGTTTATTAGAGGAGAATGACAGTCAGATCCATCTCAGGCTGAACCTGAAATCATGACTTGGGGAGGTCAAAACAAGGCATAAGTATGTCTGGCACAATTTGTGAATGTGTGCAATGCAGATGTGAGATGCTCACATCTGAACGATCCATGTAGACTTTGTTGTTGCTTTTTAATGCACTTATATCCTGCTGTATTTTAAAAGGGGGGGGAAACCAACTTACTACAACATAGAACAAACATAAATCAGTAAATTGCTTACAAATGGTGTAAAACTATGCCTAAAAGTCTGTCTAAAATGTTTGAGGGTTCCTTTTCCTCTTAAAAACCTGCTATTGGTTTGGTGTTTTTATCCAACCACTGTTTCTATGTTTTTATTAATGGGCAGAGCAGACACTTGGTTATGAGCTATCGGACAGTAGACTCTTAATTCAGTGGGGAAACCATTAAGAAATCGGAGAGGAAACAAATGTCTCTGAAAATTGGGGTGATGGTCTTGAGCAAAGTGTGGTTGCAGGGGAAATGTTTTCTGAACATTTGTGTCAGAAAGCACACTGCATGTTTTGCAGAAGTAGTAAAATTAATAAGCTAGCAGAATGCTTGATGCATGGTGTCCCTGCGGTAGCAAGTAAGCAATCAGCACAAACTGTATTTTACACTTTGTGAAAGAATTAGTGAGTTCACTTCCAAAATATTATTGGAGTGGGGGGGGGGAATAAATTTATAGTGACAAAGATTCAATAAATATTAAATGTTCAGCTAGTTCATATAAAGGTTTTCAGAAAACTGTGACTCTCCAGCTAGAAAGTATATCAATAAATAAATGTAAATAAAGGTGAAAGATGTGCAAATATATAATAGCCTAAATTAATACTGTTACTGTTTGCTTAAAATAAATTACAATTGTTGGTTGACTAGTCATCAGCATATGATGAATCTATTTCTTATTAGATTACACCACAGTGATACTTTAAAGTATTTTTATGTGTTCTGCTTTGTTTTCGTCTGAATGTGAATGGGTAGAGGATGAAAGAGATTCCTAAAATACTTTAGACAGGGCCTTTTAGCCATAAATTGAACTTCACCTATTTCCTTTATGCCACCAGAATAAATTGCAATTTTATGCTCTTATCCTCCCTGCAACTTTTTCTGAAGGTTGTTTAAATATTGGTGGGAATTATCCAGCAAATGTGCGGGGTTCTATCCCAGCAAACAGCATTCCCTAAATCACCATCCATGGAAAATTCCTCAGAATATACAGGTAAAAAAGCATATTTGTTGCTGTATCTTTTCGACAATGTTGCTGCTTTTTCTTTTGGCAACCCAGAGAAGTGTAAACTTCTCATTACTGCTATTCAACGGATAAAGTGGAGTGAGTCCCCCCAAAAAAGTTTTCCATGATCCACAAAACTGGTTTGTTTTCTTTCTTTTTTTGGTATGCAAATATTTGTTCTTCAGAGGCGATCCTCTTTCATAGATCTCCTCAGATGGCACATCTCCAACATTCTGTTGTCTGAGCTCCCCTCTTTGGGTGGAATTCAATAGGCTGGTTTGTTACTGGTTTTAATTTCCATACACTACATGCTGATGACTGGTAGCCACATGAGTGAAGTGACACCAAAAATGTTATGAGGTGGCATGAAATAATATCTGTGGCAGTCCTACCCTTCAGTAAAAAAAAATTCCCCGCAACTCGGAACAATATAATAACAGTAACAAAAACGATAATTTTATTATTTATACCTTGGCCCATCTGGCTGGGTTTCCCCAGCCACTCTGGGTGGCTTCCAGCAGAATATAAAAACATAATAAAACATCAAACGTTTAAAAACTTCCCGATGCACCTGTGTCCCTGGCAAGAGATAAGAAAACAGCCATGTGTGCTGAACCTGAGACAGTCCCTTTTATAGGAGCATAACATTTTGAATACAGGCTTGCTCTTTTGATACAAAGAAGGACAAAAAGTGCTGTGGCATAGTAGAATTGTTGTTTTGTTACCATCTCTATACAGTAGGCTAAAGTACAGTGTGTGCTTCTAAACATTACACCATAAACAGAATGCATTCCCAGAGCAGCTTCCCATGCTTGGTCCAGTAATGAATGTTGGATAATTAAAAAAAACAAAACTCTATGCCAGAATACTGTTGCTGGAGTAGAAAGGCGGCAAAGCGGAATGCTTTATCTGTTGAGTTTCTGCCTGGCTCTCAGCTTGTTAATGGCACAGTAAACCTGCCAGAAAATGAAACAGAGGAAACCTAAGTTCAAACTCCTGCTAAGTTATGAATCTCCATTATAAATACCATTATAGATGTGCAAATCTCTCTCCTACCTCACATGACTGGAGGAATAAAAAATACATAGAGTCTTGAGTGCCTGGAGGCGGTTGGAGGACGGATGGTGGCTAACAGATTGAGATTGAATCCTGACAAGACAGAAGTACTGTTTGTAGGGGACAGGAGGCGGGCAGGTGTGGAGGACTCCCTGGTCCTAAACAGGGTAACTGTGCCCCTGAAAGACCAGGTGCGCAGCCTGGGAGTCATTTTGGACTCACAGCTGTCCATGGAGCCGCAGGTCAATTCTGTGTCCAGGGCAGCTGTCTATCAGCTCCATTTGGTATGCAGGCTGAGACCCTACCTGCCTGCGGACTGCCTCACCAGAGTGGTGCATGCTCTGGTTATCTCTCGCTTGGATTACTGTAATGCGCTCTATGTGGGGCTACCTTTGAAGGTGACCTGGAAACTACAACTAATCCAGAATGCGGCAGCTAGACTGGTGACAGGGAGTGGCCGCCAAGACCACATAACACCAGTCTTGAAAGACCTACATTGGCTCCCAGTACGTTTCCAAGCACAATTCAAAGTGTTGGTGCTGACCTTTAAAGCCCTAAACGGCCTCGGTCCAGTATACCTGAAGGAGCATCTCCACCCCCATCATTCTGGCTGGACACTGAGGTCCAGCACCGAGGGCCTTCTGGTGGTTCCCTCACTGCGAGAAGCAAAGCTACAGGGAACCAGGCAGAGGGCCTTCTCAGTAGTGGCACCTGCCCTGTGGAACACCCTCCCATCAGATGTCAGAGAGATAAACAACTACCTGACATTTAGAAAATACCTAAAGGCAGCCCAGTTTAGGGAAGTTTTTGATCTGTGATATTTGATGCATTTTAATGTTTGCTGGAAGCCGCCCAGAGTGGCAGGGGAAGCCCAGCCAGGTGGGTGGGGTATAAATACTCTTATATGAGGGGAAATAAAAGGTAAGGAAACTATGAGAGAGAAATGCCGGGCTGGTCTATAATAGCAAGGCAAAAAGTGGCACCATGGTACAATTGCTTCTAGAAGCTTCAGTCCACACCAGGGGTTGTCAACCTGGTCCCTACTGCCCATTAGTGGGCGTGTCAGGATTCTAGGTGGGCAGTAGGGGGTTCTATGGCACAAGTTGAATCCTCCTTCCATCGAGCACTGGTGGCCGGCAAGGAAATTTTACCATCCAGAAAGATGCATTAGTGGGCGGAAGGTATAAAAAGGTTGACTATCCTGAGGAATGGGTGACCTGTGGTATCCCAATAAACACAGATCTCCTCAGTAGAAAAACCAACATTCTGTCCACAGCAAATGGCTTTTGCAAGTGCCCAGTCAAATGAGCTTTACAGCAACATTAGTGTTTGCAATACCAACTTACATGGATAGTAAGCACAATTTATATCCTGATTTATATCCTGTGGACTAAGTGCAGCTTATAGCTGTTCCTCAAAAAAAAATTTTTTTACTATTTTTTTATTAAGTTTTCAATTATACATCTCAAAATAAACATTTTGTTTTGTTTGTTTTTTGTTTGCTTAGTCGTTTAGTCGTGTCCGACTCTTTGTGACCCCATGGACCAGAGCAGCCAGACTCTTGTCTTCCACTGCCTCCCATTTTACATACTGCTAAATATCCAACAACCTCCCTCCTTCTCCTTCCATGGTTCATTCTGTTTGTTTTTCATTTCTACATATTTTACTATAACCATTTTATTCAGTTCTCCACTTTTACATCACTCGAGCACTGCTAACAAAGCAGCAACTAACAAAACAACAACAACAACAATCTAAACGCAGGGCCAGATTTAGGTTTGATGAGGCCTAAGCTACTGAAGTTAATGGGGCCAGGACAGTCTCCAGCAGGTCGCGTGCCCTGGCGCTGAGGGGCGGAGATCGCTCCGGTGCCCCCACCCTCGCAGGGTACAGAATGGTTTTCGTGCGGCTTTGCCGCGCGGCGCCCAGCCTACCAGCCCAGCGCCCTAGCGCGCCGCGCCACCGGGGGTCTACCTAGAGCCGACTTTATATGTCCTGCTGTCCTTCTCAACAACAAATTGTAGCTGTTTTTTGTGTTATGCTATATGGTCATTTATGGACCTAATATGTATACTAAAGCCATTTGCACATGTTGCTATGCAACCAGTTCATGCAGAATGTAGGCACCCTATATATAGAAATGAGCAAACCAGTGCTATTTTAGGGAGCAGGTGGGGCTCATTACTTATATCATAGGAGCCCACACAACACAAAACACTGTTACTGTATGTAGGTTTTATTTTATTTGTTTTTTATCTTGTATCTTGGAAATGTACATCCAGTTTTTTCTTTAAAAAAAAGTTTGGGGGCCCCCAAGAGAGTGGGGCCCTAAGCTATACTGTATCTTGTTTAGCTTATATGTAAATCCGGCACACTTAACAGCAAAAAAAAGGCTAACAAATTAATGCGGCGTTTGGAATCTGCAAAGCAACATTAACAGGAGGAGCAACTAAAAATAATAATCATGAGCTAAGCCCTAAGGGCGCCTTTACGCGCGCCTTTTCGCTCCCGGGCACGAGAGGCGAAAAGCGAGAGCGAGGCGGGGAGAGGCGAGCCTCCTGCAGGCGGAGCAAGCCTTGGCCAACCCCCGGAAGTCTCCGGCGAAGCGGAGGCGGAGCTGCCTCGTCGCCGGCGCCCTTCTCCTCCTTCTCGGTGCGCGGCCAAGAGGCGCGGGGGTGGCGGGCAGGTGAGGGCGTCGCGTGCGCTTCCCGAGCAGGAGGAGGAGCTGCCGGTGCCCGGCTCCCGCTGCTGGCTGCTCCTTGCTTCTCCGTTGCGCCCTTTCACGCCCCTTCCTGCCTGGGCCACCCGCGGGCCATGCGGCCGAGCTGCGGAGACCTCCTCTTCCTACTCGGCGGCGGCGCCTGCAGGCTGCGAGGCGTGAGAAGAGGCGCCTCCTCCTGCTGCTGCTTCATGTGGTAGCGGCGTCGCGAAGCCCAGCAGCCGGATCTTCATTTCTTCTTCTTCTTTCTTTCTCTCCCCCCCCTTTTTTTTTTAAAGTCAGCCCAACTCTGGCCGGAGAGATGCTGCTGTCGCTGGTGTTGCACACCTACTCCATGCGCTACGTGCTGCCCACCGCCCTGATGATGGGCACCGCGCCCACCTACTTGCTGGCCTGGGGCGCCTGGCGCCTGCTCTCCACGCTGCTCCCCGCGCGCGTCTACCACGAGGTGGACGACCGAATGTACAGCCTCTACCAGAGCATGGTGCTCTTCTTCTTCGAGAACTACACCGGCGTGCAGGTCAGGGCGGCGGCTGCTGCGGGGGGCTGGGGGGGACTGGCGGATGCGCCACGCCCCCTTAGGGAGTGGCTGGGGAGATACCGGTAGGATCCCACCCCCCTCGTCACCTTTCTCCCCCCACCTCTCCACTACGTCGCGTCTCTGGATGCCAAGCCGGAGAGGGACTCGGCAACTTGGCTACAGGTGGGCGAGGCTGCGCGCAGGTGAGCGAGCGGAGGCAGGGGCTGCACCTTCGTCGCAGCGCTCGCTCGCTCCCCGTCCCTCCCCCTCCCAGCCCAGAGGGGGTTGCCCGCCTCGGTTTGCTCACCTTCCCAGGCTCTGGATGGCGTTGCAGGTGGGAGCGATCTTTCCCAGACAGCGCTGAGGCTCTGCCTACTTCCTTGATGCTGATAACACCTAGGTCCAGTACAGCACAGTGCATGCAGCGGTTAAGGTTGTGCACAGCACGCCTAATTTTCACTGGGGAGCCAGCAGAGTTTCATTCTGGGAGGGTGAGGGCAAAGGTACCCTTCTTGGTAGTCGCATCCGCCCTGTGGAACGCCTTCCCACCAGATGTCAAGGAAATAAACCACTATCTGACTTTCAGGGGGCATATGAAGGCGTATAGTTTGGTGTGTTTTTGTTGGGAGCTGCCTGGAGTGGCTGGGGTAACCCAGTCAGATGGGCAGCATATAACTAAAATAGGTGGCACAGTCTGTCTAGTCTTCCTTGTGGCTCCCAGAAGGAGGTGACCTAGCAGAGGTGGTGGCTGTTCCTAGCAGTGTCCGTCTCCCCATCGTTGCTTACCTGCCATAACCCTTTTGAGTGGCACGTTCAGTCTGATGCACCCAGCCGTTGCTGCTGACCCATTGTGATGGTGCACTTCTGCCATTCCTTTCTGGCTAGTACATCACCCAGAGGGTGAGTGATCGAAGAAGAGAGGTAGCTGTAAGGAACGGCCCTGCCTCAACTTGCTCTCCACTCTCTGTAGGTGGTAGAGCAGGGAGGAATCTGCCTGTTGAGCCCAGTTCCAGGTTGCACAACCTAGAAAGGCTGGCAAGTGAGCAGGTGAGAAATGAGCAGAGGTAGCAAGGAGCAACAATCAGCTCTTCCTTCCCACCTCCATGCCTGGGTTGGGCTCTTTTCTCAGCACAGAGAGAGGGCAGTTGAATGAGGATTGCTGGTGCTCTTTGCAAAGGGCACTGTTTACCCACATTGGTAGGTGAGCAAGTGAGCAAACAGTATCTGTATTGGCAACCTTTGCCTTTTTCCAGTAAGACCTCCACCTCTCTAGGGTTAAAGGGGAGGAGCAGACTCTTCCACCCAGCAGAGTCTGAACCTTTCCAAGATTACTCCTGCCAAGCTTGGCAGTTGCTTATCATTTGCAGGGGGCTGTCTTGACTTGTCTGGGACCTTGACAGTTGCCTGACCATCCCCCATACTGTCTAACTGGCACTCGGGAAACAAGTGCAGGCCTTCTCCCAACTAGAAAGTGAAAGGGGAATTGCAAAAGGAGGATTCTGTGCACATTAAAGACTTAAAGGGTTTATTGTGTCATAAGGCTTTGTGAACTCAGCCAATGAAAGTTAGCCACTGTAAACCTGCTAGCCTTTAAGGTACCATGCCTGCTGTTAGTCTAACAGAAAAATATGGTTGCCCCTCTGGAATTTGATATAAAGGTAAAGGGACCCCTGACCATTAGGTCCTGTTGTGACAGACTCTGGGGTTGCGGCGCTCATCTCGCATTATTGGCCAAGGGAGCCGGCGTACAGCTTCCAGGTCATGTGGCCAGCATGACAAAGCCGCTTCTGGCGAACCAGAGCAGCACACGGAAATGCCATTTACCTTCCCGCTGTAGCAGTACCTATTTATCTACTTGCACATTGACGTGCTTTCGAACTGCTAGGTTGGCAGGAGCTGGGAATTTGACATAGAGGAATATAAAAGGAAAAGGTATGCTATTGCGTATTGCTCATCAAGATACCACACCTTTTTAAAAGGTGGTTATTTTGTGCATCTCTGGTTGGCCCCACTCAACTGCAGCTACACTGGTTCACACAACGTGCTTGAAACAGTTTCATAGACTCAGGTGAACACTTAAGTTATACATGGTCATCCTGACTTCAGTAAAGTGCCACATAAAGTCATGGGTAGATAAGTTGGGGCATCAGGGTGAAAGGAAGGGAAAAGGTAGTCCTGACATAAAGTGGGAATTGTTAAATTTTCTCTCAAGAGTTTAAATAAAATAAAGTCTGATCCTAGGTTTTGTTGATGTTCTTCAGGCTGTTAAATCAAGGACCCTTTTTCTTTCCTAGATAATTCTGTATGGTGATTTGCCAAAAAATAAGGAGAATGTGGTATATATATCAAATCATCAGTGTACAGGTTTGTATGAAATTTCCTTGTATGAAGTGTTTTTTAATTAAATAATTATTATAAACAAAAAGTGTTAATATAACCACTGAGAATGAAATTCTCTAGATTTAGATAATTGGGATTGCATGTTAAGATTAAATAAACAAAAATACACGGTATGATCCTGATAGATGAGCAAGATAATGGGGCTTTTAATCTGTTTCTTTGCAAAACTTGCCCCCACGTGCTTCCTAACAAGGTGCCTCGAATTGGGAAGTGCTTTTGAACCAACGCAAACAGTTGTATCCAATGGCGGCTCTTGCACAAAGCAAGACACCCGTGCTTCCCCCCCCCCCCCAGTCCTGCTCATGGCAGCCCACTGAAATGCCACCCCTAAGCTTGGGAGCAACCTCTGGAAGAAGGTATTGTAACAGTCAAGAAGGATGTAATAGCATTCGTGAAAAATGGGGGGGGGGGTTCTGCCTTTCATGAGCAAAAGTGATTTTCACTGGAAATCTGCGTACAGTGTTTAGTTTTAATTGTGTGCTACTCATTTTTTGCCAAGTGTCTAATATCTGTTTTGAACTTGGCTGATTGGCTTCATGAATTATATTTTGCCACTTTTGTTTGAGCGATTCTCGGCAACCCCCACCCCCCAAAAAAATTCAGCAACTCTGGCAATCCTCCCCCCCAAAAAAGAAAGCTCAACAACTCTCAACTCTTTTGTAAATTTGGAGTCCCCAAAAATAGGGGTCGTCTTATACACGGGGGTTCGTTATACATGGGAAAATGCAGCAATTACTGGAACCCTGGGGGTGGGGGGTGATTTCAAGAAGTCCCAGTGCTTCTAGTTCTTCTGATTCTGGTTCATTGTCTATTGAGTCAGTGTTTCTCAACCAGATCCTTCAAGATATGCATCTATTCTGCATTGGCAGGAGATTAAAAGTTATTTAGTGGTATTGTGCAAACGGTACAAGCTTTGTTTAAAAAATGAAGAAATGCATGTTAAAATACTACAGGGTGATGGGGGAATATGATTGTGGAAAGAACTTACCTTGCATTGCCACTGACCGCAGTTCATCTTTCATGTTCATAAGCACTAGAAAATATGAGTATTAAATAATGTTGGAAAGGATTTTGACATTAGGGACATAAATGTTTGAGTTTTGTTTGTTTGTTTTGCAGTTGACTGGATTATAGCAGATATGTTGGCCGTCAGGCAAAATGCTCTGGGACACATTCGATATGTTTTGAAAGACGGGTTAAAGTGGCTTCCTTTATACGGGTGGTATTTTTCTCAGGTAAATCCCAATCCTTTCTCCACATCACATGAAATAACTAGTACGTCCTGCTAAATTTTGACACCCCTCCATCCTGGGCGTATTTACTTGGAAGTAAATCCCATTCATTTCAGTAAAAGGTAGCCCCAAGTACTGTAAGGCATGCTTGAAGTCATGTCCATGCAATGATTCTGTCTTGATAATGTGTTTGCGTGGCATATTTGAAACAGAATAGTGAAACTTCAACTCTTTCTAGTTAGCAGATGTTATCTGGTAGGGATAGGAGGTTCTCCAGCCAGGTGTTAAGCAAACTAAAAGTAACTCACTGAACTTGGGACAACGCCTGCTAAGATGCAAAAACCATGTGTCTGTGTCCTACACGATTAACAGAGCAATTCTGGCATTTATTTATTAGAAGTAAGTCACATGGAGTTCCCAGGTAAGTGGGTCCAGGATGAACCCCAAGACAATTTCGTGCATACTGAATTGAGTCCCACTGAATTCAGTGGTGTTGACTTCTTAGTAACCATATATAGGATTGCACTCGAAATATTTGTCCTTTAGTTAAATTACTTACATATTTCAATCTGGCTTTAATCACATTTAGTCCTGGGTTTGACTCAGTGCATGGGCTGCGTTTCTTTATGGGATAATATCCTTGCTGTTGCACAGATTCATAACATGTTAGCAAAACTGGGTTGTCTGTCCGAAGAAAGCAAGAATAGTTTGATAGATGTCTGCATATGCTAAAATTCACTGAATTGTGGCTTTTATGTCTTTGTCACCGCGAAGTTTCTGATTAAAAAAAAAACAAGTAGCCCTTTTATGTCAATGACTTGATTTAGATATGTTCTTATATTTTCTTATTCTCTTTCCTTTTTGCTTTTTTGCTCCTCTAGTTGAGCTTCATATGGATTTTATCCTAGTAGGCTATCAGGGTGATCTAGTGAGCTGTGTTCCATTAGACACAATAGTTGAAATTCAGAAGATCTTTGGGAGACAAGGGGTAGTGTTTCTCACTAGGTGAGTGTGGTTCCATATCTAAACTCATGCCATATATTTTAAGCAGAGATATAATGACAGTTTTCCACTTCTCTGCATATGGTCCCATAATTCACATCTTGTGTCCCGAAAGTCACAAGATGTTGGTTCGCAGATGCAAAAACACAAGCTGCATAGCACATACCTCCATTTTTCAAACGCCACTCTATACAATCACTTTGAATGAATGAACCCCTTCTATATTTTGAGTAAATCTAGAGTTGCTTTCTGCTGCCGGGTGTGGACGAGGGGTAGAATTTCCATACATTAGTTTCTTGTAGGTTCCCCTTTGTCATTCGTTCAGACTAGGGCTGCCTTACATCTGGATATTACCGGGATTTCAAATGGGAAATTGACATCTGGGGGAGGGGAGGATTTCCGAAAGGCGGCGCTTTGTCCTGGATCTTAGGCAAGTCAGTCAGAAAAACCCTTTGAAATATGGCAACCCTAGTTCAGACAGGATAGTGACTGATCTTCCCTGGGTGTGTTGCCATAGAAATTATTGATTATCAGGGTGTTTTGCCAAGTCCAATGTATGAAACGGCCACAATAAGAATCACTTCAAATGTTACTGCTTCTGTGTGAAGGCCACTCAAAAAGTTGGGAGTAGATCCCTGGAGGGATCCAGCCTGATCTATGTGGTCAGTAAACTGGGATTATTCATATGGTCATCCTGTGGTAAGTAACCGTACACATGTTACAGTTCCCCCATGGAATCCTTTTTTTGGTTGCCTTCTCTTAAGAACCACAATGTTTGAATCAGACCTACAAGTTTGGTGCGTGGAGCGGTTGCTTCTGTGGTAAAATCTCGCCCTGCACGTTCATAAACAATATGTGACTGTGCATTGAGTGTGTCGCCCTGTGGATTGAAAAGCTTGAGAAATAAGATTGGCTATTTTTCTCCATAGCAATAAGTCTAAAAACAAAAACAAAACTTCTTATGGACATAAGAAAATTGACTCCTCTGTATGACAAGCGCTGCAGAGAATGATTTTGCAAATCATTCCCACATGGTTGTTAGTTGGTATGCGCCAGCATTTGATCTAACATTGAGAGAAAAATGGACCTTTGGTACCTCATGGTAAGCAATATGGCATGAACTGCAGTAATTTACTTGCTGGTGTGCAAATCAGGCCTTGAGTTGAACCAGTGAAGTTGTTTTCCTTTGGCATAGGAACAAGGAGGGGCAGCATTGTTTTTACATTGCCTCTTTTCCCTTGTTTCTCAATACAGGTGCTGCAATCCTGTCCAATTTATCTGTTTTACTCCAGAGATATTGAGCGATTTGCAGATTTTTTTTAAAAAAATGTTGCAATAAAATCCAAAAATTAAATAGTCCCACAAATCCTCGAACTGCTTTAATAGCCATAGGCTTCTCTCCAAGAATCCCAAGAACTGTAGTTTAGCCCTTACAGACCTAAAGTTCCCAGCATCCTTAACAAACTACAGCTCCAAGGATACTTGAGAGGAATTCATGTGCTTTAAATGTACGGTGTGGTTGTGACCTCTGGAAGTGGTTTTCGGGACAGCCTGTAGCTATGTATTTTTCATTCTCGGGGTTATTTGTCCAGGGCCTGAGACCACATTGTCATAGCTGCCAAGTTTTCCCTTTTCTCACGAAGAAGCCTATTCAGCATAAGGGAAAATCCCTTTAAAAAAGGGATAACTTGGCAGCTATGCACATTGTCCTCCTCCTCCTTGCTCTGTAGCCATGTGATAACTGATTATGTCATCAGAATAATGCTGCTGCTGTTTTCTGGAAGGGAAGAGGCAGCAAATTAGCAACGCAGGAAGAACCCTCCTGGATTGGGCCGAAGGCCTGTTTAGTCCAGAATTCAGTTTCCCACAGGAAACAACCAGCAGCTGTTGGTTTTCTTGCCAGTGGCTATCACCAAAAACAAAGATGATGGGCTAATGCTGCCAATTTCTTCAAAAGTCCAAAATAAAACAAGCAGCACGCAAAGGCACCAAATTCAATCCAGTTTCAATCAAGTATTATTAATCCAAAGAGAAAACAATAAGAGAACCATATACAAGTGCTGACACAAGAGCCAAACTCAAACGTTAAACAGATAGCATGTACAAATTAAAGGCAAACCAGTCTTTATAGTCTTTGAGGCTATCTAGCGGTCAGCAAGTGGCAGCAGGTCGAACGAGGTGTCAATGGTAGTAGACAGGCTGCCGGCGTTTTTTTGCCTGTTTCGCCCATATGACGGGCTTCTTCAGTAGTTCTCCTTGTACTTTTATGTTTAGTGCATTCACTGGTGGTATAAACCAGGTCTTATTAGTATTCGAATTAAGACACTAATATACATATAAACAGAACAAATATCAAAAACAGTACTTACAATTTGTATGAAACCACTTATCTTGGCTTAGGCCACAATGCTCAGGTGTTTTTTCAAAAGGTTCTCTCATTTACATATTCACTGGTAATACAAATCAAATTCTAATTATTGTTTGAAATAATACAGTAATACAATTTCTAAAATACATGTACACAAAAAGAGATACTTACATTTCTTGTATTCAGAGTATTTTTGGTTTGAGCATGTATTGACTAAGCAAATATCCTGTGTTTGGAGCACACTTATATACAAAAAGTTGGTTCACAGGTGATAATAATTAAAGATGACAATTAGGAGGGGGCAGAAGAATGTGAGTACTGATGACACTTACAGTATCTCTATGATTACTGTATGTTATACTGCTAGTGTGTTCGTTTAAATGAATACAGAAAGGTCAAGATCTGAGTTTAAACCGTCCGGTTGTAATGTCTTAAACATAAAAATCAATTTAGTTTCTTGTTGTCTCAATATTTTTAGGATATCCTGCTTGTGGTATTTCTTGGGTGTGTACTGCCATAAGCCAAAAAACATTAAATCGGAGTCACTGTGTTTCATTTGTAAAAAATGAGGTGTAAGAGGGGCTTCCATCACTTTATTGCGGATGCGTGATCTGTGTTCTCCTATACGTACCTTTAGTGCCCGCGTGGTGCTGCCTATATACAGTTTGTTGCAAGGGCACCGTATGCAATAAACTACGTTCTTGGAGTTGCATGTGGTCATGGAGTTGATTTTAAAAGTGAACTGCATATGTTCACTTTTTATTTCTTTTACTTGTAAACTGTAGGGGCACATATTGCATGAGCCGCATCTATAGTGGCCTTTAGTGACAATGGATGGTGATTCCAAACAATCAGCTTTGACCAATTGATTGCGCAAAGTTCCTTTCTTCCTCAACCCTAAAAGGGGGGGATCTTTACAGCCAGGTATGTCTTCTACAATATGCCAATGTTTATATATAATATTTCTAATGTGGCTGGCCAGGGGTGTGAAATCCATCCCCATGACCAGGCGGCTGGGTTTTCTGTTTTTAATGCTATCAGACCGTGTTTCAAGCAAATTTTTTCGATTGCGACCGTCTACACGTCTGTATGCGTCCTGTATGATACAATTAGGGTAGCCCCGGTTAACGAGAGCTTTTTCTAGCTGATGAGCCGCATTTCTATAGTCTCTCTTGTCTGTAGCATTCCTTTTCAGTCTGATTAACTGTCCGTATGGTAAATTTCTTTTTAAATGAGAAGGGTGACTTGAAGAGTAATGGAGTAGGGAGTAACAATCCGTTAATTTCTTATATGGTTTGAATGCCAAGGTGTTTCTATTTGAAATGTAGACCACTACATCCAAAAATGGAATTTCTTTTTTGTGATACTGACAAGTAAATTTTAGATGGGAATCCAATGTGTTCACCCATTCTTGGAATGCAATACATGTTGCTTCAGATTTAAAAATTATGAGCAAATCATCAATGTATCTTTTAATCAGAATGATGTCATTTGTAAAGGGGTTAGATTCAGAAAAAAAATGTTTGTTTTCAAAGTCAATCATGTGAACCGGACGGTTTAAACTCAGATCTTGACCTTTCTGTATTCATTTAAACGAACACACTAGCAGTATAACATACAGTAATCATAGAGATACTGTAAGTGTCATCAGTACTCACATTCTTCTGCCCCCTCCTAATTGTCATCTTTAATTATTATCACCTGTGAACCAACTTTTTGTATATAAGTGTGCTCCAAACACAGGATATTTGCTTAGTCAATACATGCTCAAACCAAAAATACTCTGAATACAAGAAATGTAAGTATCTCTTTTTGTGTACATGTATTTTAGAAATTGTATTACTGTATTATTTCAAACAATAATTAGAATTTGATTTGTATTACCAGTGAATATGTAAATGAGTGGCTATCACCAGGCTGAAAATACCCATTCCTGGAGCCATAGCTGCCAAGTTATCCCTTTTTTACAGGGATTTTCCCTTATGCTGAATAGGCTTCCTCGCGAGAAAAGGGAAAACTTGGCAGCTATGCCTGGAGCTCCCTCTTCCTGGAAGCAGCCCTCCTTCTCCTGACAGGTGACTAGGGCCAGGTGGTTCTTTTCCTCTCTTGTGCAACCACAGTAAATCTACTTGCTGTCATTTTAGGTATTTTGTTTACTCCCCATAGTTGTTCGAGATCATTCATCGCCAGTTTTCCCAGTTAACTTCCAAAAAGTACTAGTCTGCCGAGCAGTCTTATTCCCATGGATGATGAGGAGATTAAAAACTGGGTTTTCCTTTAGATCATGGGTTGTGGGTGCTTCTCATGCTGCAAATAGGAGAATTCTGTGGACACTTTCATTGTCGCAAATCACAGCCTGCAGATTATGGTATTTAAGGGGAAATTCTACCGAGAAGGATATGCAAAGTATATGGGGTCAGTTGGCAGGTATTCTTTTTTTAATTCTCCCTGACATGCCAAATGGTACAAAAACAAAACAAAAAACCACTTCCTCCTCTTCCTGTTGATGCTGTGTTGGTGATGTCACTCGCGCTCCGCTAAAACTTTCCAGTGACAATTAATTACAGAATTGTGATGGAATGCATATTTCCTACCTCAGATAAACATCCTGTTGTGGAATATATGTGTGTAGGATCTGAGTATGTAGAAAGCAGAACACAGAACTTGTAAGGAAAACATGCTAGTAAACACGTCTGTATGCTTCCTTCCCAAGCACAAAACACACTCTTAAATCAATAGAGAATAAATATGAAAAAGCTAATAAGGTATTTATCAGATTCTTGGAAATGTATACTAACACTCTGTTGATTCTCAGTTTAATGTTGATTCCCAGAAAAGTCCTACATACACAACACAGTGGGGTGAAGTGAACATGTATGTAGATAAGAAGTAATAGCTTAAAATGTGGCAGAAAAATATCATCTGATCTCTCAGTTGCAAACATTTTTACTTGGAAGGAAGGCCTGAGGATTTCAGTGGAATTTAGAACTTGAAAACATGTAGTAACTTCATCAGAGGTGCTGGTTTTAACACTTGTCCTTTGTGAGATACGTTATAGCTCCCTGTAATTATTTTGTTTCGACCCTCTGCTTCTTGTTACTACATGCTTTATCCTATAGCTGGTCAAGCCCATTTGTAATAAGTTTCCTGTATTAAAAGTTAGGGTTGTGTTTTGCAAAGTCATACTTAGAGTAAATCAATGGACGTGATAAACTTAAGTCTTTGATTTCAGTGGGTCTGCTCTGAGTTTGACTTAATCAGATACAATCCAATATTGTGTGTGTGCCTGTTGCTTTTCTCTTGAGTAGGCATTGCATGCTGAGCCATCAGTCTTTGTTTTGCAGACAGCTAAGCTGCTGAATGCTTTGAAGCAGTTGGCCAAGGTTGAAATTAGGGAACAAAGCGATAAAGTGACATTAGCAGCTTTTCATCTTAATTGATTGTAATAATAATTTTATTACTTACATGTGGCACCTGAGGTCTGCTATAATCCTGATTCTGAGGCAATCCCTGTTGTACTCTCTACATCAGCCTTTCTCAAGCTTGGGTCCCCAAATGTTGTTGGACTGCAACTCCCATCATTCCTAGCTAGCAGAACCAGTGATGATGGGATTTGCAGTTCACCAATATTTGGCAACCCAAAGTTGGGAAGAGCTATTACGTGCTGATCAGGCCCCAACTAGAGCACTATGTCCATTTCTGGGTGCTGTAATTTTAAGGAAGACATTGACAAATTGCAGCATCTCTAGAGGATGGTTACCAAGATGTTGAGGGATAAGAATTGCAATTTATTTGAGGAACAATTGAATGAACTGAGTATATTCAACCTCGAGAAGACTGTGGGGAGTCGTGATAGCTGTCTTCAAATACCTGAAGGGCTATCATGCAGAAGATAGAGCAGTTTTGTTCTTTGTTGCGCTAGAGTACTGTACCAGCAGGCTGGGGAATAGAATCATTTAATGCCATACTTGAAATGTAACTCTTTTTTTGTTAACTTGGCACAATAGGGCATTTTATTCATTAACTGTTATGGATGGATGTGTTCATGAATTCATTACAACTGCTTCTTTTAAGTCAAGGCATCTGGTATTAATCGAAGCCAGAAGCCTTTCCCTTTCCTTCTCTCTCCTCTCCATTTTGCACTTGGGGAACCAGTTCAAGAATTAGCCAATGTAGCTGCAGTTCTGAAAATGGGTTGCATTCAACGTAGTACTAAATAGTGCTTTGCACAAATAGAACAGCTTCTTCTTATTCGATTTCCCCCTCCCCTAACCTTTCAGAGCAGATTTGAGAGAGGATAGCCGGGGATGGTGGATGGAGTGCAGATGTAGTCCCATTACACAATCATAAGTTATTCCACTCTTGCGTTTATTTATTTAGTTGCTTACTGCCCACTGGTTTAAAATATTTCTAGCTTATATACTTACCCCTTTTTTGTTTTATTTCATTGTAAGCATGTCTATAAACATAAATGTGGGTGTGTTCAAAGGTGGGTTGCTTGGTTTAACAGCATTTTGTAGTGTGACTATGCATGCATCTAGCTCAGGGGTCAGCAACCTAACAGCCCATGGGGGTTGTTTAACTGCCCAATGGACCCCTTCCACCCACTCGGGAACCCCCACCGCCTGCTAGGTTGACTCCCGTGTGCCGCACTAAACTGGTGTGGAGCAGAGCGGGGATCACCTTCTGCGACACTGGCTGGCTTCCCATTGGCTGCAGGAAGCTCCTGTAGCCAATGGGAAGCTGCACATACCTCCTTGCTGGAAGGAGCACCGGAAATAGCATTTGCGCATGCGTGCGCACACTCCGGGCCACCGCAGTGTCTGCGGGACCGTGAACCGGCCCAAGCCAAAAAAACTTTGCTGACTCCTGATCTAGCTGATATTATTTGCTTTGTATTCCGGTGGGGATGGGGAAAATATCATACTTAAATAACTTGTTCTTGGAATGTTTGATTAGTCTCCATATGGAATTGGCTGTGCTTTTAGAAGAATATTACATAGGTGTAGTTCATGAAGCGTAACTTGAAAGTGTGCTCCCATTTACGCTCCATCTGCACTCTACTTTTAAAGTAGTATTACTTTATCCCGAGAGTTGCAGCTTGTTAAGGGTGCTGAGAGTTCCTAGGAAACCCCCATTCCTCCCCACAGAACCACATTTCCCGTAGTTCCCTGGGAAGAGGGATTGGCTGTTAAGCCCCTCTGAGAATTGCAGTTCTGGGGTCTCCTAGCAACTCTCAGCACCCTTAACAAACTACACATCCCAGGATTCTTTGAGGCAAGCTATGACATTAACGTGCAGGTGCAGCATTAGACAAAGCAAAGCTGAGGAGTTTAGCAAGTTGAATTATGCTAGACTTATTTGTCTATTATCAACTATTTTGACAGGTAACAGCCCTCCAGGATTTCACCCTGGTAATGGATCCTTTTAACTGAACCTACCAGGGATTGAACCTGGGACTTTTTGTATGTAAATTATCCATAGTCCTTCACCATAGCAAATGGCAACACAGCTTATCCCTCAGCTCCCCGTCAGTGTCCCAGCTCTTCTAATTCTTTCCTGATTTCTCTGATTTCTCTCTCTGGAACACCTGTCTTCTTCAGGGGAGACCGAGTATCACCAATTAATTTTAGCTCTTTAATATCCTTGCTACAGTTTCACCTGTTGGTTCCAGTTTAAGCTGTTTAACAAGTGTGAAAAAGTTTTGCATAAAGTGTAATAATGGGTCTTTTTAGATGGACCTTAGTTCTATTTGTTTGTTTGTTTATTAAAAATTGGCATTTCTAATTTCTTTCTTTTTTTTTTTAGAATATTGAAAATCTGTGTACTTTGTTTCATAAACTATTGTCATCAGTATACTTTCTTTCTTTCTTTGCTAGCATGGAGGAGTCTATGTGAAACGAAGTGCCAAATTTAATGAAAGGAAAATGAGGAACAAGTTGCAAGCCCATATAAAGGCTGGAACTCCAGTAAGATTATATACTTCCCATTTGTGTATGAGTGTGTCTTTGTGTGCGTTCTAACTACCATAAGAATGACAAGTGACAAAAATGCTTAGCTCATATGTTGCCCCAGGTGCATGGCCCCTGCTGAACACATGAGTGGCTGGAGTGGGGTGTTTGTTTGTCGGTTTGTCGGTTTATACACCTTGTGCATGCCAAAATGGCTTCCAGCATGAAGGAGTCTGTGTTTGGCTTACACACTTTCTTTTCCTGTGAACGGATGTTTCCCATGTGCTTAGTAGATAGCACTGTACCCTCCCAGAAAACTCTTCCATGTTAGAATATAAAACCTACTTCTGATGTATCAACTTTCTGGAACCTTTGTAACTGAGTGTTCATCATACTCACCAAAGCTAAATTGCATCCCTTTTTGCATGTTGGGATCAGGAAGAAATCAGCAGAATACCTTCCTTCCTTGTCAGCTGAGTGTCATGCAAAGGATAGCACGTTCTCTTTGCTTGCCAATACCTATAGCTGTCACACACCAAACAAGGTTTGCTAGCCAGGGTTGTTGGGTTAATTTGTTCTAGTTGAGAAGGCATCTCGTATTTCTTGGTCTTTGTATTATTTAAAGTTGCAGTACATTCAGTTGCAACTGGTTAGGGATCTCTGGACAGGATATAAAGAGAGAGAGATTTGCTCACTAAACTCTGTTGGTTTACTTTCTCTGACTTGAACCATTTAGTATGTTCTTACACACAATTTTTGTTGCTTCTGCTGCTTATGTTCCTCTGTTAATTTTTCCTTGAAAATTGGGATTCCTTGAATACTGTATCAAGATTGCTCATCTTAACTGAAAACTACTGTCTACTGTTATTGCATATCTTTACAAACATGTCCTCTGTGTTTTATTCATCCCTCTTCTCCCCTCCCCATTGCACACACACACATACTTTGCTATCATACTGTAGCTTAGAGATCATGTTGTGATGCTTCCTTAAAAAAAATTGTGCATATAAATATTTTTTTTTAATTCCACAGATGTATCTTGTGATTTTTCCAGAGGGAACACGGTATAACCCAGAGCTACCCAAAACCATTGCAGATAGTCAATCATATGCTGAAAAGGCAGGTAAGGTGAACTTCAAAGAAGTTTGGGAAGCAGGGAACTTCGAACAGATAACATTCTCTCTTGAGTAGACACAGCCCTACAGTTTAAGGATCACCAAGGAGAAAGGGACATTAGTTGAAAAAGAGTGAGGCTTGACCATAGGTGGGTGCAGAATCTACACGTAAAATATAAAGCATGTGGTCTTAGTGTTTGTTCCTTTTCATTGGTACTGCAGGTAGCATTACTGTTTCAAACAAGGAAACTTTTCACAAGGGGTATGTCCTTTAAGACAAGGGACCCAGGTGGCGCTGTGGGTTAAACCACAGAGTCTAGGGCTTGCTGATCAGAAGGTCGGTGGTTTGAATTCCTGCAATGGGGTGAACTCCCGTTGCTCGGTCCCAGCTCATGCCCACCTAGCAGTTCGAAAGCACACCAAAGTGCAAGTAGATAAATAGGGACCGCTCTGGCGGGAAGGTAAACGGCGTTTCCGTGCGCTGCTCTGGTTCGCCAGAAGCAGCTTTGTCATGACCCGGAAGCTGTCTGCAGACAAACGCTGGCTCCCTCGGCCTATAGAGCGAGATGAGTGCTGCAACCCCAGAGTTGGACACGACTGGGCCTGATGGTCAGGGGCCCCTTTACCTTTTTACCTTTATGTCCTTTAAGAGATTTATTGCAAGCAAAGTGTGCTAATAAATATTGTGCCCACACGCTTCCTCTGGCATGAGCTTTGCAGAGTACGCAATGTCATTGGAAGCCGATTGAAGTTTGAACACTGTCTGTCCTTCTGGACAATGAAGGAAAGAACAGCTTGAAAGCTACAACTAGTGTTTATTGTAGTAAACAGAGTGTTAACAGCACTCTCTCAGCAACTGCCATTAACCAATCCCTCATACTATAGCCACCACAGAAAGAGAGACTCTTTCAGAATCCAGGCATACACGGTACATATAGCTGCTCTGTTACAGTATCTTGCTGATCAGAAGGTCGGTGGTTTGAATTCCTGCAATGGGGTGAACTCCCGTTGCTCGGTCCCAGCTCATGCCCACCTAGCAGTTCGAAAGCACACCAAAGTGCAAGTAGATAAATAGGGACCGCTCTGGCGGGAAGGTAAACGGCGTTTCCGTGCGCTGCTCTGGTTCGCCAGAAGCAGCTTTGTCATGACCCGGAAGCTGTCTGCAGACAAACGCTGGCTCCCTCGGCCTATAGAGCGAGATGAGTGCTGCAACCCCAGAGTTGGACACGACTGGGCCTGATGGTCAGGGTCCCCTTTACCTTTTTACCTTTATGTCCTTTAAGAGATTTATTGCAAGCAAAGTGTGCTAATAAATATTGTGCCCACACGCTTCCTCTGGCATGAGCTTTGCAGAGTACGCAATGTCATTGGAAGCCGATTGAAGTTTGAACGCTGTCTGTCCTTCTGGACAATGAAGGAAAGAACAGCTTGAAAGCTACAACTACCTAGTGTTTATTGTAGTAAACAGAGTGTTAACAGCATGAACACTCTCTCAGCAACTGCCATTAACCAATCCCTCATACTATAACCACCACAGACAGAGAGACTCTCTCAGAACGCAGGCATATACAGTACATATAGCTGCTTTGTTACAGTATAACACTGATTGACTGAGCTCTCTGCCAAGAATATCTCTCATGTCCATGTGCACACATCTATATATTTCAGTCAGCATTTTAAAAATGGCAACTAATCCAAAGGGCAGGATTCACCTAGCAGGACCTTCTAGCAGAAGCCCTGTGCAAGGACTTCCCCTTGTGGAATGGGGCTTCCCCCGGTGGCACCCCCTGAAATTTGCTCAGGAGGAGACTTGTTCCACCTCACAAGCTGAAATTCTTACACAGATGAAACATTTATCATAGCGCAACATTGAATTGCACCCAAAGAACTTAGATTAAACATTTTAAAATGCAATTTGCCAGGCATTTTTGGGTGACCATGCTCCTCTTTAGAAGCTTTAGTACAGTGAATATTTTCACGCTTCTGAATATTGTTAACAGTCTTGGGTGCTTTCATTGAGATTCCTGCATTGCAAAGGCTTAGAATCCCTTCCAATTCTGTGATTCTATGATATATTAATAATATTATTTGCTGCGCTTATTAGTCATTTATTTAATGAAAAGTAAACTCGGATGAATATAGACTGGACCAGCCTTCCCTGTAACAAATTTGTGCACTTTGGTAGTTCAGAAAACAAGGTTCAACTTTCCAGGCAACAAACATCCTACTTGACGTCTTTGTACTCTGAGTACATAAAGGTTTAGCTGCAAGTCTGATAATCATGTATCGGTTTCAAGAATCACCATCTAGTTGGCAAGGCAAGAGGCCAGGCTCTCTTATCTTTTTAATTTTTTGTGTGGTTGTAACATTCAGCCTAACAGTACAAGCTTTGTACTACAGAGCCGTCATTGCTCTTCACTTAGAATTTATTTTCAAGTGGAAAGGAATTGGAGTAACAGTGGCTGGTTATCAGACTTCCTTTCCTAGTCTAAACACAATAAAGCATTCAGAAACTTTTAATTGCTACAGAATTACTGCTGCTAGCATTTTGGCTGGGTTTAGGCTTTGAGAAAATACTAAACATTTCTTTCTTTTTGTCCTGCATTGGATGCTAATTGGCTTCTGCGCTCAAATCAAGGTGCAAATTTGACTTTTTAAAGCCAACTGCATTGCAGCCTGGATACCTTGGGTATCTCATTTTCCCCCTTTATTTCATTTTAAACACACTGTTCAGGATCTGAGTTCTTGCTGCAGTTTCCACTGGCCTTGTTTTAATGATTTAATGACTGGCACTTGTATCGATGTTTGAATTTGTTCTCTTCTTATGTTTTACTTAATGTATTATGTGTTCTTATGTGAGCCACCTTGAATCCACCTTGTGGGAAAGAACCATTTTTAATAAATAGGCAAATCTGGTGGTTCACAAGGCTACATCACAGACAAAATAATATTAGGAATAAATATGAAAATCAAGGTAAAGCTTATTCAAACAGAAGCAAATAAACAACAGAATGTTTTGAGAGCCTCCATTTAGAACACTAGGAATTAAATGCTTAGTTCTCAGCAACATGTTTGGTAATCTTGCCAATTATTACGAAGCCACAGAGCTCTGTTAAAATTCAGGCTTGTGTATAGTCACATGGATACTCAGATCAAAAACATATTTCAGAATGGGAAGTTTCTGAAGTTTGGCTACAATCAGACTTCTCCAAACTCGGCCTGACAGTTAAGTCCCCTCAAAGGCAACTATGGGGTTCGACACTCATCTCACTTTTCAGGCCAAGGGAGCCGGCGTTTGTCCACAGACAGCTTTCCGGGTCATGTGGCCAGCATGACTAAACCACTTCTGGTGCAATGGGACACTGTGACAGAAACCAGAGCGCACGGAAATGCCGTTTACCTTCCTGCAACAGCAGAACCTATTTATCTACTTGCACTGGTGTTCTTTTGAACTGCTAGGTTGGTAGGAGCTGGGACAGAGCAACGGGAGCTCACCCCGTCGCAGGGATTCGAACTGCCGACCTTCCGATCGGCAAGCCCAAGAGGCTCAGTGGTTTAGGCCACAGCAGCACCCGCGTCCCATACAAGTATTATTTAGCAACATGGCAAGACTCAGTATTTAGGCTTGGAGGTGTGTGCGATATCTACTTGTTCCCACCCACCACTCACCCTTCAGAGCAGACCTGGGGGGTTGCAGGGAGGAGAGGAAAGGGAATTCCTATCACACAATTGGACATGGGTTCCTAAAATAATTAGCAGATGCTCATGGTAGTTAGTGCTTACTGCCAAATCAGGCTTATAATTTGACCAGCACTTTGTGACTCATGTCCAGAACAGCAGTCCCATTCTTGCATCATACATCTTGAAGGCCACAAGGGATTCAGATATGTATGTGCTAAAGTTGCAAACCTGTTCTTTTCAAGTGAGGTACACATTTTTCCTTGGTTAAGCTTTGTGAATGTTTTATCGAAAGCTTGGAACAATATTAGCCGAACTGAACGCTTGGTAATAAAAACTATTGCTGTCATAACACTGCGTCCGGGCTGGAACAACATCTCAGCAACACAAACACAGTGGCACTTTTGATACAAAATTCACATGCTAAAAAGCTGTGTTAGGTTTCAAAATATTTGCATAGTCTTGTATTGAATAAGTAAACATTTCTGGAATGGCTGCGATGGACCTGACATCAGTGTTGTCCTTGGTTGTAACAAGTGTTGAAGGAATACAGTTTGGTGGAAGCAGTAAAAAGAGAAAGAGAGAAATATTGTTTGCAGGAAAGTTGGTTAAGAGATGCAGCACATTCCTGTTGGTGTAGAAAATGAACTGTCTTTAACTACTCTGTAAATGGAGGATTTGAAGCAACCCTCTGTATGTAGTAGAATCATTGGAGCACTAAGCTGTAACCGAATATATCATAGTCACAGCCATGTTGTCAGATTCTATTTTTTACACAAAGTAAGGGCAAGATTGAGACCTCCCTATTATTTTAATATTGATTTTGGATGGTGGGATTTTGTTAACAGCAGGATACTGGAATTTCAGTTAATGTTTCCAAAAATAAAAGCAGACTGTCTCTTCTTTAAGGAACTCTTGTCTTGCTTTAGTTCACATTTCAAATTATTTCATTTTCCTCTGGTTGAACAGGTTTTATTTCTCTCAATTGCATAGCGTTGTTTTATGTTTCAATGTTGCACTATAGTTCTAAACATGTTATGTATTCTGCCATGAACTCCATTTTCTAATGAAGATGGCACCTCATATTTTTTTAAAGGAACGTGATTGTGAGATTCATTGTAAGATCCTTTTGTACAAGGACTTGCAACTTACCAAAAGTAAATCTCTTATTATAAATGCATAATAGGAATTTAGATCTTTACGTATTTCTGCTGCATATTAATATGCTTTAAATAATCTGTGAGTAACATATGAACCATAGTTTTGCTTGGAAGCCAAACTTAACCGATAGGGCAAAATCTTTGAGGGCATGTAACTTAATTTAAGATGGAATGAGCCAGCTGATCTATCAGTAAAGCCCACCCAACTATCAGGACTCATCTGGGTTTCTCCTTGGGCTACTCAATTGAACCTGGTTGCGGAAAACTGAAGGAAACAGTTGAATAGCTCAATGTCCAAAGCAGCTCTCTTTGGATGTAAAAGTATTTATGGGTAAGGATTAGGGCAAATCTTGACATTAGGAAGCCCTAACTTGCAGGCTACAATTTATCTAGTGTTCCCCATAGGCTGAAAGTTTATAAAAGGCAGACTTCAAATACTGACCTCTTAAGACTTGAGGAATACATGAACATGTTGTACAAGCTGGGAATGCTATTATTTTCCCATGGCTTTCTAGTGGGGGGAATATTAAGGTCATCATTTTTATCTATGCAGTACGGTGTACCACGGATAGGCGTGCTTGACAGTCTTTGATATTCTTTCACACTTTTCTTTTACCTAGAATTCAATTTGCTTAAGATGCTTGCTCTTGAAATTTGATCTAAGCTGTGGTTTTCATTTTGTTTTTCTATGTGGGTTCTTTTGGTGCTTAGCTAGTGATCCTTGATGAGATCAGTGGTGGCAGGCGGGCTTCCATGAAACAATGACTTGTTTGCCACAACCAATGTTTCCACCTTTGGTATGCAGAACAGTGTTGGATGCATTTACGGTATGTGTGGAATAAGTAGGACACTCTGCGTCTTAGGGTGCTGTTGCTGAGGCCCAGCAGGCCTGGCCGCACCCTCCATGAACTCTGTGACTAACCTGAAACATGTTCCAGAATCCTCTGCAGTGCCCAGCGATTCTGTGGCAAATTGTATTAGGGTTCCTGGGCAAACAGTTCCTTGAGGTAGAAAGTTTTCAGTACACCAGCCTTGTTCACGCATAACTTGAAGCCAAGCCGTGATTTAGTGTGAATGAGGAACTTCCAAGAAATAGATTGTGGTTACTTTGCCCCTCTTTTGGCCAGTATTGCTGCTCCTTTGTCTTGGCATATTGTCTGGATCTGAACTTGTGGTTGGGCTCTCTAAGAGTTCTAAACTGTAGGGCAAACCTTGGTTACAGCTCGTGGTTTGTCTTGGGAGAGCTTAAACCATGAGCCCAGCTTCAGACGATGCAGTAAGCCAAACCATGGCATGTCCCAAAGCACAATGACTGGAGGAAGAGCAAAGCTGCTGCAAAATTGGCTTTGGGAGCCCACGTGATTTGGCTTAATGTTATATGCAGACTGGACCCCTAATTTAATGTGACCTGCAGACTAGAGACAAACGGGAGTTAATATGTAACACTATCATTATACTCTGGAGCAGGCAACTTCGGCCCTCCAGATGTTTTGGACTACAATTCCCATCTTCCCCGACCACTGGTCCTGTTAGCTAGGGATCATGGGAGTTGTAGGCCAAAACATCTGGAGGGCTGCAGTTTGGGGATGCCTGATCTGGAGGCTTCAGTTCTCCAGGAGAAAAAGCCACTTTTAATACATTTTCAGTATACTTTTTCTCTTGCTTAGGACTTGCTGTGTTAAAACATGTATTGACTCCACGGGTGAAGGCTACTCACGTTGCAATTGATTCAATGAGGACCTACTTAGATGCAGTTTATGACATTACAGTAGCATATGAAGGTACCGTGGACCAGAAAGGACAAAGGAAAGTGGCTCCAGCCATGACAGGTGAGTAGGTGACGGTGAATCAAATTAAGAAATAATGGGGATTCTGTTTCGGACAGCGGGTTGGACCGAATCGTAGCCAACCCTCCGCAAGCCATATTTGACAGGTGGGCGGGGCCTAGTATGCAGGAATGTGGACAAAGCACTCGTGAAAGGTTTGGGCCAATGATGTGTTCTCAACTCTTGTAAAAACCAGCCAGAAGAGGTTGATTGGGTTGGTCTAGAAGTTAAATGCTTCTGTGCCAGCTGCCTTAAAGGAGGCAGTGGTGTAAACCCTAAGAGGACAATCCTGAGATTTGTGACAACTAGTGCCCAGTGGCTAATGTCCCCTTCTTGGGCAAGCAAACTTGAGATGGTTGTGACTGTTCACCTGTGCTTGGGGGGAAACTGATTATCAGGTGTCTGAATCATCTTCATGAGAGGTTTTTAAGCAGAGACTGGGTGGCAACAGATTTCCTGCAATCAGCAAGTGGGTGACCTCTGAGGTTCTCTGACCAGGTATTTTAAATTCACATAGGCTTGTCTGCTCCTAATTTTTAGCTATCTCAAAATGGGTTTTATGAAGATTTCGACTTAATCTTTTGTTGCGATTATTCTCATCCATGGGGATGAAGGACAGTCCAAAATATTCTTGCTCAGGAAAGACTGGTGGGAAGTCACACACTTTCCCTGTTCTGATGTTAATTTTGGTACTTGTCCAACCCATTATTCCTGACTAGAAAGTAATGCCTGGTCCATTTACCTCAAAAGTGGGGGACTTTGGCCCACCAGGTCTTGTTGAATTGCAGCTCCCATCAGCAAACATGGCCAGTGGTAGTTCAGGAACCTTTGAAGGGCCAGCGTTTCCCCACATCTGATTTATCTGAACCATACCCCCTTTTTCCTTGCGGGTGATCATGGGCATCTTTCAATGTGGCAATGATAGCCAGGGTGATCGCAGCATCTACCCCTAACCTTGACAGATTAAGCCCTCTTTAAAGGACTGTGGATATCTGTCACTATCTCCTGGGTCACTTTTCTTGTCTAGAAATACAGTGGTACCTCTACTTACGAATTTAATGTGTTCCGAATGCACTTTTGTAAGTAGAAAAAATTTGTACGTCGAATCCCGTAGGAATGCATTGGGAGAAAAAAATTCGTAAGTCGAAGCAACCCTATCTAAAAATTCGTAAGTAGAAAAAATCCTATCTAAACTGCATCCAAGATGGCGGACGGAGCTCCATTCGTAAGTAGAAACATTTGTAAGTAGAGTTATTCGTAAGTAGAGGTACCACTGTACTAGAAATCATCCCTCTCTCCTATTGCACTCTGCCTTTGGCATACTTGCAAGATCTGACTAGTGTTCATTAATTTTGGGGAAACAGCCCTTTAATCACTGTTTTGGATTAAAACCTACATGTCAGCTCTTGGCCTGTGATGAAATCAGGTGCAGGGACTACCACTATATTTAAGAAGATCGCTTCTTTTATCAAAACAAACGGGTGACTTCAGTGATTTTGTGTGTACTCCTAGGCGGGGGGCGTGCGTGATTTTTTCCTGTTTCGAAAAACGTAATGCAGGCATGTCAAACCTGCGGCCCTCCAGATGTTTTGGCCTACAACTCCCATGATCCCTAGCTAGCAGGACCAGTGGTTGGGGAAGATGGGAATTGTAGTCCAAAACATCTGGAGGGCCGCAGGTTTGACATGCCTGACGTAATGCATTTAAGCTTGTTTATATTTTAGTATTCGTCTTTTATTGTATTACACAAAATATAAACCCATTTGACAAGACTCAAACTACTACTTGTTTCTGAGCCTGTTAACCTTTTGGATAGTTTTGTACTTTGCTTCCTTTTTATCCCTCTTTGGAGAATGGATGAAGAACACTGTGTCACAGCCATTATGATTCATTCCCATTCCTCAGTCCCAGTAGTAGAAACATTGTAGTGCTAATGGCTTCGGTGTTCTTGCCATTTAATCTATCTGAAATTATCTTAGTTTTTTCCTCCCGTTTCTCATGATTATGGTACTTCTGCAAGCAAACACAGATGCTCATTGATGTTTCGTTTCTACTCCTTTTATTTCCTACGACTGAAAGCCATCCTAGAAATAGTTCCTTTCAAGTTGGTTGTGCTTTTGTTCCCATGAGAATTTGCCTAACACATTCTAATCAGTTTCTGATTCACAGCAAGAAAGTTGCCCCTAATCAAAAGCTTGAGGGTAATGTATGGTTCTTAATTATGTTGCTTCTTGCGGAGGGAGAGTTTTGTTTTATTCCTCCTTCCAAGAATAGCCTTTTGGCAACTTTGGAAGAATTAAGCAACCCATCAAATGCTGGCATTTCAAGCCAATATTCCTGAAGTTGGATGTAATTTGTACTTAATGAATTGTTGCAATGGGGTTTGGTTTTTTTAGCTTAATTACATAAGCCTTTGGGGAGTTGAGCCGATGTGAAATTAAGGGTCATGGGACTACGCAACCTTTAGTGGCTCTTATGATAGAATCCAGCTGTTCCTCCGCAAAAACAGGAATGCCATAAATTGTTCTTATCCACTGGTAAGCCAAAGTAGTTACAGTGACATTGTGTCTTTCGGGGGGGGGGGAATGGATTAGTCTTGCTAAGATGAACTACATACAATTAAAATAGTTCCTTGGTCAACTGGATATAATCAAGAGTTTTGTTCTCGCAACTGCATTGACCATTTGTTTTTGTTTTAAAAAAATTAGAATGGTATTAAGGCTAAGGGTAACATAGTATACAGAAGTGAGAGTGGCAGTTTCTCCCATAGTAGTTTCCACACTTTGGAAGAAAAGCTGGAGGACTGCCATGAGGCAATTTTGATTTTATGTTGCGCCTTCCTTTTTGCTTTATCCCAGGCATCCCCAAACTGCAGCCCTCCAGATTTTTTGGCCTACAACTCCCATGATCCCTAGCTAACAGGACCAGTGGTCAGGGATGATGGGAATTGTAGTCCAAAACATCTGGAGGGCCGAAGTTTGGGGATGCCTGCCTTAAGGCATAGGCAAACTCAGCCCTCCAGATGTTTTGGGACTACAACTCCCATCATCCCTAGCTAACAGGACCAGTGGTCAGGGATGATGGGAATTGTAGTCCAAAACATCTGGAGGCCCGAAATTTGGGGGTGCCTGCTTTATCCCATGAGTACAGCGCTGACACGGTTGAAACGGCAACCCAAGATATAATGAATTTCAAGGACTTGCAGGGCAAATTGGCACTTGGATGGCGAAGAGCTAAATGAGATTGCTTTGCACTGCTTTGCACCTGCCCGGGACCCTAAAATAACCTCAGCTAGGGCAAAGGCAACATGCAACTCTTGTAATGCTAGATGCTCCTGACCTACCAGTGTGTGGCAGAAGTATGGAGAGGCGCATACCTCGAATACCCCTTTTGAAGGGTGCGAGATAAAAGGAAAAAAGGGAAGGAATGCAGAAGTCCCCAGTGTCCACGTTTCTTCCATGTTACGTTCTAAACAAAATCAGGAGGATACAAATTAGGATTTATTTTGTTCCTGCAGAACGGTATTTTGTGATAAATGGATATCCAAAACACACAAACCACCAATAAAAGTAAAACTAAGGTCACGGCTTAAAATCCTTTCAGCTGTGCCCAGTACTCTTGGTATCAGAATCCACTTAACGATACATACCATGGTTCTCGTGTTCCATTTTCTGCATTCCTGAATTTCATTGAGACTTAAAAGTCACCTTCTCGTTCCTGCTGGCTCTGAACTTCAGCCCTGTGGAATTGTTCGGGATTCTCTCCTCCCTTCCCTGCCGCCCCTAAATACTACTTCATACTGTGATTCTCAACATCAGATGGATTCCGTAACTTTCGTATGTCCACCTGAAGTTGTATTTTTAGTTTGTGTGTGTGTTGATTTTCACATCTCCTGTACTGAACTGTAAGCCATTAGGCACCTGGTTGGCCACTGTGGGAACAAAATATTAGACTTGATGGGCCTTTGGTATGATCCAGAAGGACTCTTCCTATGTTCCTAACAGTTTCATATATTTGCGCAAGTTTTAGAAGAAGGTGGTGATTTTGACTGCAACAGCCAAAGAAAGAAAGAAAGAAAGAAAGAAAGAAAGAAAGAAAGAAAGAAAGAAAGAAAGAAAGAAAGAAAGAAAGAAAGAAAGAAAGAAAGAAATTGTATGCGTCCACTTCAGTGGCACTTATGAAAGTAACACTCCTAACCCTCTATGTTTTAGATTGGAAACGTATTTTAAAAGGAAAAAAAAATACATTTCATACATTATTTAAGGTTTTTGTAGACATTAATGTCTCTGAACACGGATGGAGACAGTGGTGTTATACTCTGCCTTGTGAGAGTACTTACCTTGAAAAACAACCTGAAAATTATTATTTTTCTAAAAAAATAAAAATTATAAAACAAATTGTGATCTTGTTACTCAAAGTTCCGACCTTGAAGTAATTTTCAAAAGCCTGTTTCTTTTAAAGAATGCCGAATAACACTGCACAATTACTGGACTTGGCTTTAATTTTACTGAACGACAGTAGAGTTGCGCATGATGGGACAAGGGTATTCATGACGCTCTTTTGGGGTTTTTTTAGACTTCCTTTGTAAGGAGTGTCCAAGAATCCATATTTATGTTGACCGCATTGCACTCAAAGATATTCCTGAAGAACGGATGTATATGAGAAGATGGCTTCACGAACGTTTTGAAATCAAAGATAAGTAAGTAAACACAGTGATGTGACGCTGCTTCTGGAGCAGCATTAATATGGCTTGAAAGTTCCACAGAACTCAACAAAATCTTAACTGGTTGTTGCATACCATCGATGAAGGGTTGGATCCAGATTTTGCCTTCCATGGTTGGAAAGGCACCTTCCGGAAAGCTTCTGATCCACCAAAGGGGTGCTGCCAGTGGAGAAGGTAGCAACATCTTTTGCCTGTTCTCTCTCTCTCCTTCTAGCACCACCTATGACGCTCTTCTGAAAGGTTGGAGAACCTTCCAGCATGAGAAAGAGATGGTGCTCTATGCTACGGGAGGAGTAGGGAAAGTAGGCTTTGCCTTCGTTCAGGGGGTACTTCTGCTGGTGGGAACAAAGTTTGGATCCGGTCTACAAGGTTTCCTGCAGACCTTTTGCTTGTATTTTAGAAATGTATGGATGTCTACAAGTTAATATAGCCAGTGTGTGCAAGTGGTTGGATTTGGATATGGGAAGCAGAGCTTCAAATCTTGGTTCATATAGTAACCTTATTAGTGGCTGTGAGTCAGCTCACCTTCTCTCAGGTTAAATTTACTTCCATGGGTGTTTCCGAGTATAAAATTCTTAAGCACCAAAAACTACAAAGCACAGAGTTTTTTAGAGCATGCATTTTAGGACAGAGATAAACTGATGAGTAGTGAAGTATCTTTGCTTGCTACGCCAGGGTGGATTTATGTCCCCATTTGCTACATAGCCTACCTGGGCAAATCCAGGCTGTTCTCCTCAATTGAGTCTATTTTGCAGGGTGGATTTGATTTAAATCAAACTGATTTAAATCACTAGTCAGTAAGGCTTGATTTAAATCATACTGTAGTTTTCTACATAAGGACTAATTCTTGCTGGTATAACTTTAATATGCAAGTAGATGAAGATTTTTAGAATAACAACTTTTCATATTAGTTTTTTATCCCCAGTTTAATAGGTTAATCTTTCATATTTGGACAACTTTACTGTTGTACTTAGGAAGGAGAAAAATAATCATTACCTTAATAATAACAATTTAAATAGATTTATTCAACTGAAACAATAACATTACAGCATATGTTATTTGCTTAAACAAACATCCATGTTTGTTAACTAATTTGGCTAAACAAAAACAAAATATATATATTTTAAGAAACTTAGACTGTCAGACCAGCCTACACATGAAAAACTTAAATACTGTCCACTCCAAACAATCAGAAAAATATTGTTTCTATTCTATTCACTGAACTTCTTGAAACTTAGCACTGAAGGGGTTGTTTCTGTATTCATAGGTTTGTAGAACAATATAATTAAGGTCTTTTTCTCAACTCTGTTCATGTTATAACATTTTTGCTGTGAAGAAGAGACATGTGATCTCTGTTGAGTCAAATTCAGTTTTGAGAACTGCAAAAGTAAACCAAGCATCTGTGATAATATCTTGTAGGCAGAGAAACTGCCCAATAATCTTACAAAAACCTCTGGAGGAGCATGACATTGTGAATGGATTAATGGAATTTATTTACCAAAAAAACAAACATATACAACCTTATTCTACATAATTAAAAAACTAATCTTTATTTCATGATGGAATAACCTTTGGATGGTAATATATTTTCCTCAAAAAGCATTTTATTTTAAATTAAAAAAATCCGATTTTTTTATTTTTTAAAAAAAATTGTTGATTTTTATCCACCCTGCTATTTTGCCCACTTGGGAGAACAAAAGTGTCCAATTCACATAATGAAGTTTGTGGCAGTGCAACAGCTACCTCTCCCCATTACTATTTGCACATGATAACTTGCGTGAAATTTGTGTTCATCACCAAACTATGATAAGCATGTTACCTTTTTAAAAAAAATCTTTTCTTTTCTCCTAGGTTGCTCATAGAATTTTATGATGCAAAAGATTCTAAAAGAAGGAACAGGTTCCCTGGGAAATGTGTCCGTTCCAAACTAAGTCTCAAGAAAACTCTGCCATCTTTTCTGTTTTTAAGTGGGCTGACTGTTACTATGCTGCTGACGGAATCTGGACGAAAACTCTATGTGAAAACATGGATCTATGGAACTTTGCTTGGCTGTCTGTGGGTCAGCGTTAAAGCGTAAGGTTCTGCACCTACAGCCGGTGACATTATTCTCCTGTCTTGCACATCACATCAAACTCTTTCCTGAATTTATAAAATGTAAATAAAGCCTTATTAATGGAACATTGGATGAATTCAGACTTGTGACCTAAATCTGCCATGGTCAGCGTGGAGAACATGTATATGTAATTATGCTCCTGATTCCCCCCCCCAAAGAAAAAGCAGCATAGAGCTAGAATTATAATGCATTTTCCCTCTATGGGTGGATATCTATCTGCACATGATTTAATAGAACATGTGATTATAGATAAACAGCTGAATTGGACCTCTGAATGTATTTACTGATATTACTTTAGGTTTATATATTTATTCCTGACCCATGTTCTTTAGTTCACTATGGAAATTATCACAGCTGCATCACAAACTAAAAACCAAAGCTAATATCTACCAACACATTTGTTTCCTTTTTCCCCTTTTTTAAATTGAGTTTCTCAAATTTACAAAGCAATTGGTAGAACATGAAAAGCTATTTTAAAAAATATATGGGTAAAAACTCTTCATGTGGAAATTACTTTAACATATGCATGATTTAATTATATGACTAGATGGCTTAGTTTTTGTTTGCAACATGTTTAATTTTCTTCTCGAAGAGGCTTGTGTTCTTGATTTAAAACACCCTGTGTTGGTGCATAAATGATTTTATATATACAGTATGTTCAACTAGTAAGTCGATAATTGAGGCTGTCTTGGTTGTAACCTACCTAGATTCGCAAAGAGCATATTGGTACATTTCAGCTACACAATTAGTTTAAGTCATAATACGTGTGCCATAAACAGGAGTGCACATTGCAGTTTCCTATTACCACAGGAGCACTTCACACGGGGTGTTTTGTCCACAAAGAAAATGATCGCTTTTATAAGGAGAAACCATATAGTGTTACTTGTGACTATTTTGCTGTGAATACACCAGTCGGGAAACAAGTGTTGGTAAAACATTGACTTGTGTGAAGTGGTCCTGAGCCATATGGAACCAAATGAATGCGCCATGCTATGATTGATGCTGCTGTGCAGCTTGGAGTATATTTTATGGTAACAAGGAACATCAATGTGTTCTTGCCAAAATGTAGACTATGTGCCTTTTTAATCTGCTGATCTTCAATTTAACCTAATACTTCACAGCCTGGTCCTTTAACACTGTAATTTTGGGGTATTTCCAAAGCTTTTCACAGTTGGTGTGCACTTGAACTTGAAGTATGCAGTTTTGCACTGTAGAATAATAGTGAGAGATGCATATTCTATTAGTATTTAATCCACTCACCAATGTGTTTTGTAAGAACCAGTGGTTCTTGTTGCTATTTGGTGATATATTGGGAAAGTATTTCCTGTTGTCATGGGGCTAATTATTCTGTATCAACTAAGGGAAGGGATTCTATTTCGTATCTATTATTTTGTAAAAACAAAACAAAAAATCAAGATTCCACTATCAAAATGGGAAAAGATTAGAGGCTATTTTTATCTTTCCGAATTTTTTTCACAAGAGGTTTCTGTTGGCCTTGGAATTGTTTAAGAGCCAACATGAACTAAAATGCTTGTCTTGGATTTTTTAAAATATTAAATGTGTTTAGCTTCAGGTATGAGTAAGAAACAACTTGTTCTTGTGTGTTCTCCTGAAATTGTATAGTGTACTTCATTTCAGATGTTCATCTACTTTAGGCATCCCCAAACTGCGGCCCTCCATAATGTTTTGGCCTACAACTCCCATGATCCCTACCTAACAGGACCAGTGGTCAGGGATGATGGGAATTGTAGTCCAAAACATCTGGAGGGCCACAGTTTGGGGGTGCCTGATCTACTTCATTATTCTGCCTTCTGGTTACTAGGGCAGACTTGCTGGTTAATGGAATAATCTATGGAAGAACAATGTGTTGGGGTTGTAGCCTCTGAGAAAGGATATGCTATCTATCTCTGTGTCCTAGACCTGCAGAATTGTCTTCCAGTTTTACTGTAAAGCTTATTTTGTTAATGGTTTGCCTATCAAACAGACCAGAAACCTATGGGTATCTTTCAACTCTACAACTAAAACAAGCTGCTTAAATTTAACGAGGCAGAACAATTCTTTGGAAGTTGAACAGAAACATTTTAACTGTTCACAAATTCCAGATTATCTGGGACACAAATCATCTCCTTCAAGAAGCTTTATTTTAAACTTAGTATCTTTGGCAAGTTGATGTAGCTTCCCCCATGATTTGTTTATTTAAAAATTGCTATTAATTTGAGGCATTGGCTGCTATTTCAGAACATAACTAGATATTGACATATAATTTTTTTTAAAAGCAGTATGGCAACCTCCTGCCTGTTACTATTGTTTCTGAACTTTTAGACTTTTAATACCTTACTCTATGTAGGCAGGTCACCACTAACCTTAAATGTAAATTGGGTGAGTGAATATAACTTTATTGGATGCCATGCTGCTACAGCAGTTGAGACACAAGTTTTCACCCGCAGGGTTGTAATTCTGCAAAACCAGAGAAGATGCACACCCTTCAGACCTTCACGCTGAATGGCTCTATTGATGAAGAGGGCCTTTGTAAGAGAACAAAACTAAGGGCAGACAATGTGATTGTCCCTTTGCCTGGCAGGAATGCTAGAACTGAATCGCCTAATTTTGATGGAGCATTTATTTGTGGCAAGGAGTAAGCAAGGCCACATTCCACAGGTAGCCATAGAAACATAAGAGTCACTTCCTCATGGTGCGATCTCAGGCTGCAGAAGTTTTTGTGAATCAAGGGACCATTAGATTGGCAACACTGAGCAGGAGCAAAGTGATTGGGTATGAAAGATGCACATAATTAGCCCCACCCATATGGTGAGTTGACCCTCATGCTTCTCACTAGCGTGGGGTTACACCATGAGGAAGCAAGTCTCACACCTTTGCAGTTTTAAAGGTATGAATACTATTGGCAACTTGGAGTACAGTTGACTTAGTTGCCTGTTCTGCTCTGGATATTCCACTGGATAAATCTTAGTACTTTTGTATTTCACATCTATTTAAAAAAAGAAAAAATGGCTGTGAAAACTTCAGAAGTCACTTTGCCTGAGACCCCTGGTTCGAATCTGCTTAAATTCCTTTGAGTATCACAAAGGCATAATTAGAAAGGGGGTTGTAAATGTGCAATGAAAATAGGCTCCTTTGAAAATGATTTCCCCCCCCCCCCTGCCAGCATTACTCGATAATAGTTGTGTTCACCATAATTCATTTTGCTGATTGGTGTTTCTGGTTTGGTCTCAGTTGTTGTGGAAGAGTTTCACTCCGTAAATGGTTTCGAATAACGCACATTTATATGTGCTGGCTGGTAATAAGTTCAAACTGCAAACTGTGTTGCAAAAGCAGTGAGGCAAGAGACAAAAGTACCAAAGAGCGGTTTGGTGATTTTGCATTTGTCGAAAGTCTCTATTTTGAATTGGGGTAATTATGTAGTTCACAGAAATGTTTCTTGCAGCTCACATAAATATTTCTTTGGGAAATGAACTGGCAGCTTCTCTTGTCAGTTTAAATGTGAAATCTCTCTCTCTCATGAAAGGGTTATGATCTGTGCTTATGGAAGAGGTACTGTTTGTTCACATTATGGAAACTTAAAGAGCTGATGCCAGGATTAAATTAAACATACATTCCAGTAGAAACCTCTTTGAAGGATTATTTTATTGATTTTAAATGTGTGTGATCATAAGTAAATATTGAAACTGGAACAAACTTTCACAAATGATTGCTGTGTCTGGCCCATTCTGTCATGTGAAAAGTCAGTCTCAATAGTTACACGGCGTGGTTTTGGTTTTAAAGTGCACTTTAAGTCTTTAACAAACATGCATCTTGCATGGTACGGCTGTGATGTTTCAAGGTATTCAGAATTTCTTCATGGCCACTACATTGGCTCAGCTTTGTTTGGTTTGGGTGTTTTCTTATCAACTGTGTTGGCCTGCACAGTGTTCATCATTATCACAATTGCACACATTCCACAGTTAAAATGTGAAAATTTACATTGTTTTATTCTGGTTCAAAAAGTGGGGCTTTAACAGAGTTTGGGTGCTCTAGAGCAGTGGTTCCCATTTAGGGGTCCGGGGACCCCCGAGGATCCTCAAAACAAACCCAGGGGGTCTGCGGCACCATCCCCTGCCAGGGACTCGCTTAATCTTGTTAAGTGCACAGTGAAAGCCACAACCTCGCTCCAAATAAGTATTGCTTTTAACTAATTAATCTCTTTAAGCCTAGGATGAAACTTGGGCACAGGAGGACTAATTAATACAGTAATAACAAATTACTATTACTACTACTGTTACCAACATTACAAAATTCCAGCTGTTTCCCACTCATTATTCACAAATACTTTATCAATCCCTGACCATGTCTTCACCTATGTCTTGAAGGTGCAGGATCTCTCAGTTAGCAGAACCATATACTGCAAAGTTTTCCTAAAGTGTACCATTTCAGATTACAGGTAGGGAATAGCATGTTTGAATACTCTCATATAAAAAGCCTTCTACATATACAGTATAACACTTACAAGTTAGGGGCACAATTGCTTTTTTTATTATTCGGTTGTAGTGAAGCAATGGAGACAAGTTTTTCCTACTGTCTAGGGAGAGGCAATTTGTGGTAATATTACAACCTTCATGGTTTATTTCTTAGTATACCGAAAATCCCTTTGCTTTTTAGGGACCGCCCACATTTTCTTCAAAAAAATGCTTTGCACAGGTAGCTACCACAGAGTTATCAAAATTTTCAAAAGTAGGGGGTGTGTGGCTTGGTTTTTGGAAAAATAAGGGGTTCTCAGTAATTAGCTAATTGGGAACCACTGTTCTAGAGGCATGAATTGACTTGCAAAGGAAACATTGCTTATTAGAGCAAGGAACCAAAGTAAGAAAGATGAATCTCCCAGAAAGGTTTTGTGTTCAGAATGGAAAGCTCCTTTGAATACATCAATGTAATGTTCCTGGAGCAGTGAGGAGAGAGCGAATAAAACGCTGTGGAAATTTCATTGTATAAAAATCATCAATATTCTGGGGCAAGTGTTTCCCATCTTCAAAGTAAGTAAAAAAAATTGTTTTGGGCAACCCCCTGCATTGCTACAACATCACCCTTCAAACAGTTTCTTCCATCAGAAATGGACATAGCATTCCTGTCTCCCCAGAGCATATGAAACGTTTTGTAGAGAGCCCCTAAGTAGCTTTGAAAGCTATTTGTACAAAAAGTCAACCACACACAGCAATATCCGCCAACACAGCCAAGTGAAACTGCAGGGGAAATTAAGCAAGGCAGGATTAAATTTCTAGTAGAGTACTTCGCCAGAACACTGCTTTGTATTGTTGGCTTTTACAAAAAAAGGAGGGGAAAGTACTGTGCTATTCAGCTACGAAGAGATTCGAAGCTCTCCAAAGCAGCAGTCTGAATTCAGCACTTTGCTGTAATGCACGTCACATAATAGACACACACATTATTTTTATTATTTAAGAACTCCCAATTCCTTCACAATGCACACACACCGTTGGAGTGCTGCTACTTGCATTGTGGCAACACCTGCAAAAAATCTTGCAGTTATGTCAGCATTCTGAAATTAAGCTCCTTTAACTGCAAAAGTGGGGAAATGTTATTGGAGAGTAAGCCTTGTCTTTGGATGTTGACCCAGTTTGACACTGGGCTGCCATTTAATTAGAGCCTATTAAGAGGGCATTGGATTGCTAAGGCTTAAGTTTTTGGCAAGATGGTTATTTTTTTCTTCTAAAAAGAACAGGCAACCTGGATAAAACTATTTATGCTTCAAATACTTTACAAACTGGATGTGAGTTTGTACGCACATATGGAACTGTTAAGGCACGTATCATAAAATATGTTACAGTTCACCAGATACCATTCGTACAAGCATTCAGTAACATTTCAGAATAGCAAATTCTTTCAGGAAGGAAAGGCTGGTATTCATTCTTAAATTCTAAAGCCATGGAAATTATTTCACACTGTTCCTTCCCACCTCCTCCTTGGTGAGCACTGGGTTTTTGTCACCTCTTTATACAAGTTATTCCTAAATATTAAATTAGTTGATTGAAAAATATTGATGTGGCTCTCCTTCACCCACCTGGGCTTACGTATCCAGTAAACAAATATAGTGAGTCTAATAGATTTCTTAGCCTTTTTTTTTTTTTTTTGGCCCAGTGCAGCAGAACATTGATGTCTTATGTCTGTTCTTCTTCTTTGGCAATCACTCGTATTCGAGTAAGATTGTCTTCCATAAACACGGTTTTAAAAGTGAGTCCGTAAGTGACTGTGGAGGCCAATTCTGGATCCACACGTCCTTCCACAGTGGGGTCATTGGTTTCCGGGCAGGAGTTGATCACGGTATGGATTTGCCAAGTGCGCCTTCCTCTTAGCACATTTCACCACATCCTGGGTTGCTCTTAATCAGGGGTCAGCAAACTTTTTCAGCAGGGGGCCGGTCCACTGTCCCTCAGACCTTGTGGGGGACAGACTGTATTTTGAAAAAGAACGCATTCCTATGCCCCACAAATAACCCAGAGATGCATTTTAAATAAAAGAACACATTCTACTCATGTAAAAACACGCTGATTCCCGGACCGTCCGCAGGCCGGATTGAGAAGGCGACTGGGCCGGATCCAGGCCCCGGGCCTTAGTTTGCCTAACCATGCTCTTAATATTTCCTCTTATAACTGGGTGGGTGGGAAAGATCCTATAGAAACGGAGTCCTATTCGTATACTGCTCTTCAGTCATTTTAAACCTATTTCATACTTGGCACACATCTGCAGGAGAGTTCTTTTTTCTTTAATTTTTGGTTACAGGGACCAGTCTCCTTCCTGCATTGTCTTCTGACTCACAGCCTGCCCTAACACTCTTTCCTCCAGACATATATGCGAATTGGGGGTGCGGATGGCGGGCTTCGTGTGAGTACAAGACCTTTTGTACTCTTGTACACAAATGCATGAGAATTCAGGCTTGTTTAGTGCAGCATTAAATAAATCCAGCAAAGATGTTGGTTATCTCCCACTCCCATGTGTGCACGCATCGTTAAATCAGCTCTGGGAGCAACTTTGTTGGACAGATCTGGCACTACTTTCATGGCTTGCAAATGGACATAACTTATCAGGGAAGACTAGAAAATCAAATGTAAATTAAGTTTCCATCAGCACGTTTTTTGTTAATTCCCTATACCTCTTTCCTTGCGAATACTGAATCTTAAAAGTACAGTGGGCGCTCGGGTTGTGAACGTGATCCTTGCGGGAGTCACGTTCGCAACCCGCAGCGCCGCATCTGCGCATGCGTGGGTCACTATTTGGTGTTTCTGCGCATGCGCGAGCGCCAAAACCCAGAAATAACCCTTCCTGGACTTCCGGCTTCAGCGCGGTGCGCAACCAAAAAACACGCAACCTGAAACGGCTGTAACCTGAGATATGACTGTAGTCATGTGAACAAATGATACATTTAATCTATTGTAGTTCACTTCCATTGCATCTCAAATGTTACTTAATGGCAGATTATTACTTTTAAACTCCCCCCCCCTTTTTTTCATTGTCACATCTAAAAACAGCCCCATGTTAGGTCTGTGGCAGATCTTGCAACTTTATTACAACGTGTTCTGAAACACATTTATTGTGGCTACGGTAAGACTAAAAGCAGCAAACCTGGGAGTAAGCCCCATTTAGCTCAGTGGGATTTACTGGTGAGTAGGCATGCATAGGATTGCACTGACAATAATTTTTCAGCAAGTTTTTTGTAATTAGATATGTGCCCTCAGCTTACTGTCTATGCAACATAGAACTTGCACCGTAAAGAAAACTTCAGTGTCTCCTACAACATTTGGTGTGGAGTTTGGGAGTCTTTGTTTTAGAGTTTAGGTGGGCAACAGGTTGCCTCATTTTAGGCATCCTCCAATACTTATTTAATCTGCCCACTGGAACAAGTTTTCTTTGCTTTCTAATGTTCTTTTTTCCTTGTTCTATGTTGTATCGGAACAATTGGAAGGGGCAGCAATTTTTATGATAAATTGCTTTTTCTCAGCTGTGTGGCTTGGGGAAAAGAAGTCCATTCTCCCTGCAGTCTGAGAACAAGCTGGCGGGCTTCTTTTATATGGCTGTGTGGCACATTAAAACTGGAAAGGAATTCCTTTCCCTTCCCAAATGGTAGGTGTATTTGTCTGTTGTATCTGAAGAAGTGTGCATGCACACAAAAGCTCATACCAGTGACAAACTTAGTTGGTCTCTAGGGTGGAAGGAATTCTTTTTTGTTTTGTATTGTTCTCTCTCTCTCTCTCTCTCTCTCTGTGTGTGTATGTATGTATATATATATATATATATATATATATATATATATATATATATATATTGAGAGAGAGAGAGAGAGAGAGAGTAACACCATGAAACCCAATGAGGTTTACTTCTTAATAGATGTGCATAGGATTCGGAAATCTTATCTGAGATAGCCATGACAAAAACCGAAGCAGGGCATTATTTGTTCTGAATTAATCCATGCTCCTTTTGTTGACACCATCAGATCTGGCCTGCCTACGGCCAAAATGTGACTTATTGCAGATAACCCCAAAGTAAATGCAGCCCTTGATGGGGAGGAGTTGCCCACACCTGTTTTGCAAAATGCAAAGCCCAGAGGGGAAAGTTGAGCTCTTTGGTGCATTATCTGACCAAGAAAACATGACTGAATGAAAACCTTATTCCCCTCGGTGGCTTTTTGCCCTTCAGAGAAGGCATGCCAAGAAGTTATGTTTAAACCCTGGCTCTTAACACTGCTCAACTTGGGAGATCAATTGAGCTGTTTTCAATGTCAGTGAGTAACCTGATGTCTCAACAGGCAATCCACCAGGGATTGTTGCTGGAAAGAGAGATCATCCTCCAGTTTCTCTTCTCTCTCGGTTGTCACACTCCACTTCTTTTGGAGCTGCTCCAAACAAGCAGATGTAATGTGGGAAGCACTGGTTTAACCAGCAAAATGCACATCCTTCACTGTGGATTCAAAAACATTTGCTGAAACTGAACTGAAAAAATCTCATAAACATCAGCTATCCAAAACAAAATAATTTTAAAAAAATTCTTCCAGTAGCACCTTAGAGACCAACTAAGTTTGTCGTTGGTATGAGCTTTCGTGTGCATGCACACTTCTTCAGTTACACATGAAAGCTCATACCAATGACAAACTTAGTTGGTCTCTAAGGTGCTACTGGAAGAAGAAGAAAATACTTTGTTTCGACTACGCCAGACCAACACGGCTACCTACCTGTAACATCAGCTATCCAAAACTGCATTTTCAATGTTGGAAGATGCAGCAGACATGGCCAATGATCAGGGCTGGATTTAGGTTTGATGAGGCCCTGAGCTACTGAAGGGAATGGGGCCCTTTATATGTCCAGCTGTCCTTTGTCAACAACAAATTGTCACTGTTTTTTGTGTTGAATATATGGACCTAATAGGAATCTAAAGCCATTTGCACCTAACAATATACATAGGTAAAGGTAAAGGGACCCCTGACCATTAGGTCCAGTCGTGACCGACTCTGGGGTTGCGCGCTCATCTCGCATTATTGGCCGAGGGAGCCAGCATATAGCTTCCAGGTCATGTGGCCAGCATGACAAAGCCGCTTCTGGCAAACCAGAGCAGCACATGGAAACACCGTTTACCTACCCGCTGTAGCGGTTCCTATTAATCTACTTGCATTTTGACGTGCTTTCGAACTGCTAGGTTGGCAGGAGCTGGGACCAAGCAACGGGAGCTCACCCCGTCACAGGGATTCGAACCGCTGACTTTCTGATCAGCAAGCCCTAGGCTCAGTGGTTTAACCACAGCCCCACCTGGGTCCCTAACAATATACATATATATTATCAAAGTAATTGTTGAACTGAAATACAGTTAAGAAGAAGTATATTAATAGTGAAATACAATTAAATATATTAATAGTGAAATAATTATTAAGCTCTAAATTAAAATGACAGGGACACGGGTAGCGCTGTGGGTTAAAATGATTCTTTATTCATAACAAACTTAACTTAAAATTATTTTTATTCATAACAAACTTAATAATGCAAACACATTGGCATTTGGCAATAACAAAGGTTCCTTTAGAAACACAGTTTACAAAGACTCATAATTTGGGGGGGGGGGCAAGAGAGTGGGGCCCTAAGCTATACAGTGGAACCTCAGGTTGTGGACTTAATCCGTGACGGAGGCCCGTCCGCAACCCGCAGTGTTCATAACCCACAGTGCTGTGTCTATGCATGCGCGTGACGCAATTTGGTGCTTCTTTGCATGCACGAAGCAGCAAAACCCGGAAGTAACCCTTTCTGGTACTTCCAGGTTTCCCGCGGTACGCAACCTGAAAACGCGTAACACGAAGCGTCTGTAACCCGAGGTACCACTGTAGCTTGTTTAGCTTATACGTAAATCTGGCGCTGCAAAGGTGAGAGATGAGGATAGTGTAGACCAGGGGTCCCCAGACTACGGCCCCCGGGCTGGATGCGGCCCAATTGGCCTCCCAATCCGGCCCGTGACGGCCCCCGCCGCCCGCTGCCGCCGCCCACTCTTGCAGCGCAGCGGCGCACTACCAGATCTGAAAAAAATTGCCGAAAATCATTTCTGCGCATGCGTATGGGCCTCTCCCGACCCAGAAGAGGTCATTTCCGGTGCACTTCCGGGTCGGGGGAGGCCCACTTCCGGGTCGGGGGAGGCCCATACGCATGCGCACAAACAATTTTCGGCGATTTTTCCGGCCTGGAAGCACACCACCGTGCCAGTAAATGGGTGTGCGCATGCGCACTGGCGCGCACTCCCCCACCCTCCGGCCCGCCACGCGATCGGCGCGGCGGGCACCGGCCCGAAGGCGGGTAAGTCTGGGGACCCCTGGTGTAGACCAGCAACATCTGAAAAGAGCTCAAAGCAGCATCCCCCAACCATATGTCTATCAGAAGTCCTACTCGTGAATCATTCCAGCATGTGAGTGGAGCCTCGCCAAGTAGCCAGGCCTCTTGATTCCTGCATTGCAAGGGTTTGGCCCCTTCCAACTCTACAATTCTGTGATTCTGATGCTGTATAGTCTGACTATCCCCCTCAAGGTGATTACCCCCTGAATAGCGTAAAACTGTAAAATGGAATATCTGTTAATTCGGAGTGATAAGTTGTAGGTTTATGAAATCCTCAACAGTTGCATATTTAAGGCAAAACTACCTTGCTAGGAGGGATGCAGGTGGCGCTGTGGGTTAAACCACAGAGCCTGGGGCTTGCTGATCAGAAGGTCGGCAGTTCGAATCCCTGCAACGGGGTGAGCTCCCGTTGTTCAGTCCCTGCTCCTGCCAACCTAGCAGATCGAAAGCACGTCAAACTGTAAGTAGATAAATAGGTAAAGGGTGTTTCCATGTGCTGCTCTGGTTCGCCAGAAGCGGCTTAGTCATGCTGGCCACATGACCTGGAAGCTGTCTGCGGACAAATGCCGGCTCCCTTGGCCAGTAAAGTGAGATGAGCACCACAACCCCATAGTCAGTCATGACTGGACCTAATGGTCAGGGGTCCCTTTACCTTTACCTTACCTTGCTAGGAGCAAACAGTTGAAGCTACCTTGTCCTGGAGAAGTGGCGCAGTGTACTTTAAAATGCTCTTATCTATTTAGGGATTGAATCCATTGGACCCTAGTCCCAAGGAGAATCTGTGACAGCCCCCATTATTTTATACAGTCACGGAAAACTGTTTCCAGATTCTCTGTTGGAACAGACATCTGGTGTGCCAAACAGCTGCTAAAAAATAAGTATTTGGGCAAGTGCTGCATTTTTGTTGGGAGTGTAGCAGTAGTGGAAGAAACAGCTACAAATATTTGTGGCAATTAAAAACACTTCTCGGGTAACAACTCCTAAGGAGAGTACTCCCTGAAGAAGGAAATAGATGCAGGAGGTGAGAAATACATTAGCACGATAACATTTCAGAAAGTCTAGGTTTGAAAGTTTTTTGTGTTTTCTTAAAGCATTTTAACAGAGTGGGAGTGAAAAGGAGACCTCCGGTATAGAAATCACAGAGCTGTTATTCTTAGCACCATCTGGTGGTAAGCTACACATACAAACAACAACAAAAAAGAATTTATGCTGAATTCCGCAGCCGACACAGGCAGAAATGTAACTATAAACCAGGCATGGGCAAACTCAGCCCTCCAGATGTTTTGGAACTACAACTCCCATCATCCCTAGCTAACAGGACCAGTGTGGTCAGGGATGATGGGAATTGTAGTCTCAAAACATCTGGAGGGCCGAGTTTGCCTATGCCTGCTATAAACGATGGTTTCCTCCACCACCTCCTCCTCCTCCTCCTTTTCTTTTCGCGTAAGAAAGTAGTAGGGAATTATTACATTGGAAACACACATTGAATTGGTCCCAACATTGGGAGGTGGTGGTGACCAGGAATGCTGGTAGTAGCTGGGAAGAGGGAGGCCATCTTTGAATATTAAAGGGCTCATTACTTAGCTCGTAGGAAGATGATGCCACAAAATAAATTAGGGTGAATAAGTGTTGCCATAGAAATACAGCTCATCCATAGCCTTGACACAAACGAAAAAATCACCAGCTTATCAGAATGAGAAAGAAATGCATGCAGCCACCCTGGATCACATAGATATATAGATACTGTATACAAATACGCACCTTGAACTAGGGAATTCCACTGAATGTTCCCCCAGGGCTGGCCTACCATTGGGTAGAGTGTGGTGGTGATGGTCAGGGCTGTGTGCCATGTGGCCTGCCTTCTCCTTCCTCAGCTAGTCTGCCTCCCTCAGCTGTGTTAGGGGATGCAGTCCCACGGGCAATGTTGATGTAAAGTTCAGTGGCTTCTGCCCATGGGATTGCCATTCCCCTCAGGCAGCCAAATGTATTGGGCCAGGCCTGAGTACTTAAGAGTTCTATTTCCCACTGCCTTTTTTTAAAAGCTGCTGTGCTTAATCTCTTTGAGAACAAGGAGTAACACTACCAGCATGCTCTCTGTATCGTGTAGCCATCCCTCCCCATTCCCCCCCTATACTTTTTTCTGATGAATTGCTTGCTTTCACAAAGTGCATAAGGCTTCGGGAATAAAATGTAGCTTGAATCCCACAAAAAGTGCAAGCATGCAATCAAGATACGGGTAAAATTATTAAAATACAATGAATTGTGATCCTGCCTATGCAGAATGATGCCTCAATAAGAAACTGAAGCGGCAAGCAAAGATAGATTTAGATGACAGAACAAAAGCAGTTTGTCCCCCTCTAAGGGGTCCAATTTTCAGTGGTCCAAAAACTGGATTTTGCAGTAAGAGTTAGCCATTTGGTTGCTCTCTATAGGTGATAATGTGAGCTGACTAACCTTTAAGTTACTGTGGTAGAATATGAAGATATCTGAGCTGACAGAAAAAGGTGGTGGTGTTTTCTTGCTAGTGCCCAGTCATACATATATTTTGGGGCACCCACCAGATCTCAGATTATAGATTGGCAGTTATCATGCATTCTGTAGAGAGAAATTGTACCATTCTAAATTTAATTCTTGCTTGCCTTTGGGGACATTTAGGTTTGGTACCAGCAATTTTAGCCACGTTTAGGTCTCTCTTTGTTAAAGAGGCGGAGACAGACATGCCCAATTAAGTGGTCAACAGGGCTGGATAGTGTCCTTTGTTTAAAGCTGCTCAAGCAAATTGCAGTGTCTGCACAAAGTTCATGTTCAGCAGGAGACAGTTGCCTCTGATGTTGATAGTGGACGTTTCACTCTCCGCACAGAGCAGCCTTTGCCAACCTGGTGCCCTCCAGAACTTTTGGACTTCAACTATCAGCTGGGCTGGTAGGATGCTGTAGACCAAAAACATCTGGAGGGCAAAGGCTGTTGACACCTCCAGCAGCTAAGAGCATATTTGGAACAGGGCGAACTGTGGTCAAAAGCAGGAAGCGTATGGAAAGTGGGAACCATTCTTCGAAGAATGTCCCTTGATGATAAATCTAGGCTAGTTTGTTTATGGAAAGACTTTCGGCCTGTACTGTATGAGGTTCAATGTTGGACTACGCTGGAAAAGAAGAGCTCTAGTAACATGAGATCCCTAAAAATAGATGGCTTGCAGAAGAATTAAGTGCACTTTCTCTGCCCTTTGACATACACCAACACTGCTTATCTTCATTTCCTTATCTTGTCTGTTTGACACCTCATTTGATTACATATTTATTCATTTGGCTCCACAATCCATCTCCTGACAGTTCAGTACTGACACTGTTCACAGCTTGAGGGAAGAGTCTTTCTGTTTAGGAGAGCAGGGGGTGGGGGTGGGTTTCTGTTTTTGAAAAAAAGAAAAGAAGTAGGCAGTTTCTCAGTAAAACAACAAGCACGGCAATTATTTTAGAAGGGCACCTGTCTAGTTTTGCTGTGCTTTTGGTAGTGGTCCTTTTCCTCTATGGATTCAGGGACTTCAAAATGTGTTCTTCTGAGGCAAGACTTGGGACAGGGGCATACCTGAGGGTGCTTACTGGTGAAAGCAATGTGAAGTAATGTATATTTTGGGAAGCAGCTTGCAAAAATCTATATTAGGTGTGCATCATGAGAAATGTTCACAAAACTTCATACAGTACACATTTCTATGTAGGTTTTTTTTTTTTAAGACCCACAAACTGATGCAGAAATTGAACTGAAATAAAGATTGCAGTTCTCTTCATTTGCTGTGCTCAAGAAGATTTGTAAACCATTTAGAGGTGTGTGGTTTTTTTAGTACGATCAAGCAGTAGTATATAAACTTTATGAAATAAATAAATAAAATTAAAATGCCAAGGTACTGCTTTGGGTGTTCTTTGTTTCAATATAAAGATTCAGCATTCATATCATCGCTTACTGTGCTGCTTAGATCAGGGGGGGGGGGCATATGTCCAGAGGAGTCTAATCCCAAGGGGTTTTTTTGTGAGGGACATGCTCAAATGTTTCTATAGCTGCAGAATTCCAATTAGAGTTGCCAGCTTTTTTTTTCCTGCCTGAAAAAGGCTACCCAGCCTCCTATTCTCACAGCACCCAATCAAAGGCCCAGGGGAAGTGCAGAAGCACAAAATACTTATCCCTCCTGCCATTTCAAGGAACTGATGTTCAGATGCATTGCTCAGGTAAGAGATGGCCCAGATTTCAATGGGCACCAATGGGCACTCAATCTATTTAGGAAGGAAAATATGAGTGGTGTTATCCTTGTTCCTACCTCGTTGGTACAGCGGAGAGGCTATTCAAATTCCCTCCAGCCCAGGCAGCTGATCAAACACTGTGTTGTTGAACATAACATAAACTTTGACCCTGGCATGGCACGCAAACAGTGGTGAAGAATCTTTCACCTGCGGCATCCAAAGCACCTGGAAACTATACAAGATATGTGTTGTGGGAAACTCAGGAGCCAGCACAAGGAAAACCAATATATTTCTGTCCACACAGCAGATCAAAGAAGTATTTATGCATTAAAGGTAAAGGGACCCCTGACCATTAGGTCCAGTCGTGACCGACTCTGGGGTTGCGCGCTCATCTCGCATTATTGGCCGAGGGAGCCGGCGTATAGCTTCCAGGTCTTGTGGCCAGCATGACAAAGCCGCTTCTGGAAAATCAGAGCAGCACACAGAAATGCCGTTTACCTTCCCGCTGTAACGGTACCTATTTATCTACTTGCACTTTGACGTGCTTTTGAACTGCTAGGTTGGCAGGAGCTGGGACCAAGCAACGGAAGCTCACCCCGTCACAGGGATTCGAACCGCCGACCTTCTGATCAGCAAGCCCTAGGCTCAGTGGTTTAACCACAGCGCCACCTGGGTCCCAATTTATGCATTATGTGACCACAATTAGCAGCGTAATTAGGCACAGCCAGCTACACCAACTTGTTTGTGCTGTGCTGTAAGCAGATGGGGAGCTGTCTCTCTCTTTCTGCATAAAGCAGATGAGGAAGTGCTGCAGATTTCAGAGCTTGCTCAAATGCACACATGGGGTTTATTTCTCTTTGTTAAAAGTCAATTAGGAGTGTGAACACTTTTGCTTGAAGCAGAGTGCATTAGTCCAGCCTAATCGCAGGGTTTTGTGCAAACAAGGACTAGGGATTTTCACACCCTCTCGACCAAGGCTATAGGTCCTAAAGGCTGGGTGGCAGGCAGCAATTCAGCAGCTGTAGTTTTTTGTGATAGAGGTAGAAAACACTCTATGGCCTGGAAAAAAAAGAGATAACGCACATACTTTTGTAACCTAAGAAAACCTTTAATAAAAATTATTTCTTTTTTTTAAAAAAAAGATGTAAACCGGCATGGTGCATTTGGGGGAACTCTCTGCTGATTGGGGCCCTGGATTTCTGCTCTAAAGTCCTGTCCTTTAGACTGTAACACCAAATGAAAGACCTTTTATTGGGAAGTGAAACTGCTGCACGTAAGCTGTCAGGAGTTGCACTGGGATGACATCCTCGGTGTCTGGTTCCACCTCTGTATTACTGTGAGAGTCAAGATACTCATGATGTTGTTGGGCAAAATACGCACCAACCTGAGTGGCAACAGCGGCAGGGTCGACGAAATAACAAAGTCATCTTCAGTATCTTTGCTTGCTTTTATTTACAATTATATACAACACACTCCTCTACTCCTTTCCTCTCATTTCACAATACATCACCACCACCACAACCACACCCATGAACCATTTGCTTAAATACAGAATTCAAAATAGTCAATTACCCAATCACATTACAGTAGGCAAACTCTACCTTCAATTATTCAAATTAGCAAAAGCTCACAGGTGTGCTATCATTCAGAACAAGGTTACAAACACACATCTCTGTGTAGCATCATTGACCACATCAGTCTTAAAGGAAAAACCTAACAACCCCCTGCTGGTCAATGATGCGTAGCAGTAACATTCAGCATCTTCTGTGTATGTTTAAGATGCGTAGCTGTTGGCAAAGCTTTTGTGAAAATATCTGCTATTTGCTCTAGTCCAGCTACATATTCAAAAGTAATAATTTTTTCATTAATCATTTGTTTTTCAAACTCCAAGCGTAACCGTAACGTTCTGGTACGTTGGGTATTGCCTTCTGATGTCAAAATGGCTATTCCACTTTGGGAATCAATGTGCACGGGTATTGGTAATTTTACTTTTATTTTTAGGTCTGCGAACAACTGCAAAAACCATTCAATGTCTCTTATGGCTTCAGAACATGCACAAAGTTCACTTTCTGTGGTTGACATACAAATTATATGCTGTCTGCGCGTTCTCCATTCAAATGGACATTCATTGTATCTGTAAACAAAGCCGGACACACCTTTATATTTGAAATGTTCAGATGCATGAGATGCGTCACAAAAAATATCGAACCCTGTATCATTATGCGCCTTAAAATGTAACCTGTAATGCAGCGTGTGTTTAAGATAAAGCACCACTCTTTTTAACGCTCGAAAACACTGCTTGGTTGGATTCTCCACAAATGTGGAAAGAAAATTAAAACTGAAAGATATGTCTGGTCTGGACACGCGCTGAATAAAGTTCAGCTTTCCTAATATCGACCTGTAAAGTGTTTTGTCATGAAAAGGTGCATCCTCTTTAGTAAAAGTAAATCCACATGTTAATGGGGTTTCTTTTCCTTTTGCGTTCTCCAAATTTAGCACTTCTATTAAATCTCTTATTTTTGCAGTTTGATGTACAGCAAAAGAACCATCTGCTTCCCTGTCTATTTGCATGGACAGGTAATTCTTAACTTTCCCCAAATCTTTTACATCAAAGCGTTTACAAAGTTGAGAAAGAAACAATTGGTATTCCTTTAAATGTTTACATGAAAATAATAAATCATCAACATAAACGGCCAATTTGACAACAGAATTTCCACATTGTTTGGTAAAAATGCAATTATCAGCTTTCCCCTGCGCAAACCCAAATTCAATCAAGGTTTGTTTTAAAGTTTCGTGCCAATTCCTGCCACTTTGATGCAGGCCATACAGAGATTTGTTTAATTTACAAACTACTCCAGGTGCAGCATCTACACCATCCGGAACTTTCATGTATATGTTTTCATGCAAATCAGCATTAAGATAAGCTGTGGAAATGTCACAATGGTACAATTCGCACCCATTTTTAACAGCGTCTAGCATCATCAACTTTATACTTTCAAACTTCACACTCGGAGAAAACACATTCTCATAATCAATGCCTTCCAATTGTTGGTAACCCCTTGCTACTAACCTAGCTTTATATCTCATTACTTTATTTTTATCATTAAGTTTTACTTTGAACACCCATCTTGAGTCTATGACCCGCATATCAGGTGTTTGCTTCACAAAAGTCCAGGTGTTATTTTGATTTAGAGATGCAAGCTCAGAGTCTATCGCTTTCATCCATTGTTGAGCTTGTGACTTTGGCATGGTTTGTATCTCTTTAAAACTTTTTGGTTCAACATTAACTTGGTTACAGTATACATTGTTTGCAACTTCTATTTCCTCATCAACAGTAGCAATATTTCTACGTTTAAACAACTGCTCCTGTCGTTTCTGCCTTTGTAGCTGTTGTTCATTGATATAACGCTGCGGCTGTCTATTTATTCTACTGGAGCGTCTAAGCTCTGGTAAACTTTCACTGTCAGCTTTTAAATTTCCTTCCAAAACTTCAGAAATACGGCTAGTAGAGGGTTTTGGACTTAAAGTATGGTCTGAGTTGTCCATTGCCTCTTGTTCCCCTTTAAACTCACATTCTCCAATCTCTGACTGATTACTGTCAGGATCGGTATCAACTGGCTGCTCGTTAGCATCAGCTGTACTCTTTGGGGATATTTCTTTAAGACCATCACTATCTTGAAACTCAGCTACACCATCCCAGTGTACTGAAGGTATAATGCTACGGGTAAGGTGAAACTTTTTTGAGTCTGGTAAATAAATGCGATAATTCCCTTGCTGATATCCCATAAATTTACCTGGGATACCTCTTTCCTGCAGCTTCCCTTTGGCTGGGTAATGCATCATAACATCACTGCCCCAAACACACAAATACTTTAGATTGGGACGCTTTCCAAAAAGCATTTCATAAGGTGTTACTGTTAATGCAGAATGATAGGATCGATTCTTTATATGGGTATAACAGCTCAAACATTCAGCCCAGAAGCTATCAGGAAGTTGAGCATCATGGAGCATTGTTTTTATCCCAGATTGTAGGTTTTTATTAACAACCTCAGCAATCCCATTCTGCCAGGGACTCCTAGGTGATGACACTTGGTGTACTGTCCCCTGCGCATTTAGGAACTCTTCAAAATCCTGCGACATAAATTCACCTCCAAGATCAGAGTACAGATTTTGTATATTTTTACCAAAATGAGTCTTAACCCAGTTGCAGAACTTTTTATACATTTCTAGTGCTTGAGACTTCTTAGAGATTGCATATGTCCAAACATATCTGGTTTTCTGGTCCACAAGTGTTAGCCAGAATCGGGACCCTCCAAGTGATTCTGGCAATGGTCCTACTAGATCACAGTGAACCCTTTCAAAAGGCTCTGCTACTTCTCTCATAGTGCTTTTGCCCTTTCGTGCCACCTTAATTTTATGCTTGCAGCATGACAGGCAGTTCATGTAAAATTTACACGGTCTAATTTCTAGACCATGCACTATATCCCGTGTTTTCAAAACATCTGCAAAGTTTTTATGGCAAAGTTTGCGGTGAGCTTCATGTAAGCAGTTTTTATGTGGCTGGCAATTTGCCAACCCGTGCCTGCTCCTATTGGCTACACCACAACAGCTATTGCTTCCTCCTGAAGAGGAGTGAAACTTGAGCCTGTAAAGCCCATGAGTCTGTTTTGCATAGAGAACCTGCTTATTGGCCCGATAAAACCGGCACATTTTTTCAGTAAATTTAGCTCTAATACCTTGACGTGCAAACTGATAAACCGATAATAAGTTCCCACACAATTCAGGGCAATAAACAACATCTGATATAGTAATATTCAAACTATGCAGTTTTATAGTCCCCTTTCCAAGTGAGGGCAAAACTATTCCATTCGCTAAATGCACATTTCCAGTCTCTGGTGTGTAAGTTATGAAGAGACTGCGATTGCTGCACAAGTGCTGCGATGCGCCACTATCGATGATGAAAAAGTCCCAATTATCTCTTTTATCCTCACAAGGCTGTGGTTCTGCAAAGAATGCTTGTGGCTCGGGTCGACTACCTCGCTGCGGTCGCTGTGAAGGCTTCCACGCCTGAGTGGCTGTGTGTCCCTTTTGCGACCTAGAGGAAGTCTTTTTACTCTTTGCTCTGCATTCCGAAGCAAAATGTCCCAAAAGGCCACAGGCAAAGCATTTCTTGTTGGCTCTTAAAGCTACAACGTCCCCATTGTCATTTGAATGCACATTCTGCTCTTTGGGAACCGGCATAACAGAGGCGTCTCGCCTGTCCAGCTCCGCCATCAGTTTTGCAGTCACGCCTTCAATACTCAGCTGGTCAGGAGGGACCAAAGCGAGCTGGCTTGCGACTGCGTCATACTCTTTGTTTAATGAGCAGAGGATTATAAAACAAAATTGATTAACAGGAACCACAATGTCTCTTCTCAAAAGCTCCAACCTGATTTCCTGTAAATGTCTCAGGTGAGCTGCCAAGTCACCGCCAGGTTGCAGCTTTGCCTGATAAAGCTGGCGGTAAAACGCCAAGGCTGACGCAGACTCTTTTCTCAAATGGACCGCAGCCAAACTCTCCCACATTTCTTTAGCCGACGTTTTATCTCTGATATACACAACTTGCTGGTCGGACACTGCTAAGTTTATAAAAGCTTTGGCTTTGTTATCCCCCCGTATCCATTCAGGGGTAATTATCTGAGGAGGGTCATCTGTGGCGTAGTCAAACAGGTCCTTACATTCGAGTAACCCTCTCATTCTAAAGGACCAAAGACTATAATTACCATCAGTTAGTTGAGGAAAGGTAAGCGCCATCTTTTCGCCGTCATCCATCCTGGATATACTTCCAGCTCCTTTTCGACTGGCAGATAGCTCAGCTTCGCAGCCCTCTTAGCAAGCAGTTCAAACACCCATGCGCAGTTCCTGGGCCCATAACCGGATGTTGGGCAAAATACGCACCAACCTGAGTGGCAACAGCGGCAGGGTCGACGAAATAACAAAGTCGTCTTCAGTATCTTTGCTTGCTTTTATTTACAATTATATACAACACACTCCTCTACTCCTTTCCTCTCATTTCACAATACATCACCACAACCACACCCATGAACCATTTGCTTAAATACAGAATTCAAAATAGTCAATTACCCAATCACATTACAGTAGGCAAACTCTACCTTCAATTATTCAAATTAGCAAAAGCTCACAGGTGTGCTATCATTCAGAACAAGGTTACAAACACACATCTCTGTGTAGCATCATTGACCACATCAGTCTTAAAGGAAAAACCTAACAGATGTGCCATTAGAGACCTTGCACCACATTCAACTGATGTTTTGGCTTCCTGATCAGATGAACCCTGATGCAAATGTTACCATAGTGTAGAGCTTCAGCTGCAGTGTGTAGGTGTGTCACACGAACGCTCCCTGCGCTCTTCCCCGGAGAGGGGTTAGTTTAACCTCTGGTTTGCTAGTAAAACTGAATCACTGTGTCGCAAAATGATGCAAAACTGAATTACTGTGATGCGAAATGATGCATGCCCAAAAAGTGTGCCACCAACTTGAGAAGTTTGGGAAGCTCTGCCATAGTGTATTTGCAGAGCTATGCAAATAAAAAATGCTGTTGTTGTTGTTGTTTTGATCCTGTTATTAATCCATACCCAGAGTCAACTCCATGGCACTTCAGGAAGAAGAGAGTTTGAGCCGAACTTTAGGACAAGGTGGAGGTTAAAGAATGCATTTCGAAAGAGATGGATTTAATTAACAAAATGCTTGAGAGCAGAGGGGTATATCTGGGTTCCAGCCCAGACCTGCAAGATCTGTACTGTAGCAGGAAAGTTGACAAGGTCAGTAACAGTAGATAGGGAACTGATGCCACAGACACCAATCTGACCTCTACATAGACATTAGCACCAGTGGATTTGTTTCCCCAAGACCCATGCAAATTCCTCCCTCAGGTACCATTTACTAATGAGATCTTCAAAACCAAATCTCGCTCACACGTATCAAATATGGACACAAGGCCCAGAATGGAGACAAAAGTTCCCAGACAGCCTGCTGCGGAATATATCTCTGTGTAAATAAATCAAAGGGCTGTTTTTTTAAAACCATCAAACTGTCAGCAGGAGCTAGTTGTTTATTTTTAAATGCAGTGTATTTTACAGATACCCTGTTGCACTGACTGAGACAGAGATCTTGTTTTATGAATGCCTCTCAGTGGTGGGGATATATGGAAATCTTGAATTATAATCTCATCTCACTGAGGCCTGCTTTAGTTTCTGCGAAGACCATTAGCGGGCAAATCTCTCAACCACGTCCTGAAAAGGGCTTAGTAATTTCTTTGGAAATCCATCCCATAGGGGATTTAGACTAGACAATACAGAGACATACATATATTGCCTCTGTCATGAACTCAAAATTGGTTACAAATTCCATCTGCATGATACACGGCATCTATTGACACTTCCTTGATAACTTTTTTTTATCTGTTGTATACTGCTTGAAGATTTTTAAATGTTAAAATAATGTTTTTAAATGTCATTAAGAAACATTTATTTTATTAAACTTTGTTAAATGAATAAATTTACCGGCAAATGCATTTCTAAACCTCATAATATTTAAATGCATTAATCTTTAAGGTGCCATGAAGCTCTTGGCATATCAGGATCTGCCCCGCCCCTGCATAGTATTGTTACAGATTTGTGGGTGCCCTGACTCCTCTGGGTTTCTGGGTGCCCTGCTCCCCCCCCCCCCGATTCCTGGGTGTTGAGGTTTAATCAGTGTTTAGCCAATTAAGGTGAGCTAACTGACGCAGTGTAAAAAAATACTAGTTTTCCTGTTCAGGGGATCGGCTGATAGAGGTGCCATTTAAGAAACAAAGAGAGCAGGTCATTAAGAGAAATAGACACAATGTAAATATTGTGTCCCGTCCCGTCCTCCCGCCCACCGTGAGTTGTGGGCAGAAACAAAAGAGTTGGGAGGGGAAGGTTGCTGGCGTTACAGGGGGCATGATGTCACCACAGGAAAATAGTGTCCTTTTGCAGGAGGTTTTTGGAAGGAGCAAGAAGGACGGAGGGGGGCAGAAGTTCACGTGGGCTGGCTGGGAGAGACTAAACACAGAGACCGGAGAGCATGGCTAGCTTCTGCTCTGGACTGAAGCTATGGAAGAAGCAACAAGAGACACTCATGAGGTATAGTTCTGCACTCAATCAAGGTGTAAAGGGACCCCTGACAATTAGGTCCAGTCGTGACCGACTCTGGGGTTGCGCGCTCATCTCGCATTATTGGCCGAGGGAGCCGGCGTATAGCTTCCAGGTCATGTGACCAGCATGACAAAGCCGCTTCTGGTGAACCAGAGCAGCACATGGAAACGCCGTTTACCTTCCTGCTGTAGCAGTTCCTATTTATCTACAGTACTTGCATTTTGACATGCTTTCGAACTGCTAGGTTGGCAGGAGCTGGGACCAATCAACGGGAGCTCACCCCGTCACAGGGATTCGAACCGCCGACCTTCTGATCAGCAAGCCCTAGGCTCAGTGGTTTAACCCACAGTGCCACCTGGGTCCCTTGTCAATCAAGGTGTACAAATGTGTAAATAGAGCCATAAATCTTAAAGACACTACAGACTCCTCTGTACCTATTTCCCCCTCAAAGGAAACACAAGGCCTGGTTAAGTGCCAAGACCTCTGGAATCTTGCACCACCACTCTGCAGATATTGGGGTGGCCTGTAAGAATTTGTTGCCAGTTTCATCCCCTCCCACACACGGAGAGAGATTCTTTCACTTGAAGGTGGCCAACTGATGTGATTGGTCAGCTCTGCTGCCTTGAAGAAGGGGGGGTCGCTTCCTGTTCATTCTGCTGAGTTCTGTCCTAAAGTCCTGCTCTGTTGCCACCACTGCATTAAAAAAAAATCTGTTATGATGGGGAAATTGCTCCTTGGGTGCCTGTAGTGGGATGACCCAAACCCAGGGTGCAAATGTGCAATATTAATAACTGTAATACTTATGGCCCCCCTCACCACTCATCAAATGATTGATCTACTTACTGAGAAGAGAATGGTTTGCACCCCCATCAGAGTGCTGAGCTTCTCCTGACTCAGCACTGTTGAGATAGATAGAAATGATAGGTAGATAGATAGATAGATGATAGAGATAGATTAGATAGATAGATAGATAGATAGTGCCACTGACACCAAAATCTGAGGTGGGGGCAGCAAAAAAAATGCTTTGCATGGACAGTTTGAACCCCCAGTCTGAGGCTTAACTACACCTCCTCTACAGTGTAATACAGTGGAACCTCGGTTTATGAATTTTCGGTTTATGAACGCCGTGGACCCATCTGGAACGGATTAATTCATTTTCCATTACTTTCAATGGGAAAGTTCGCTTCAGTTTATGAACGCTTCAGTTTTTGAACAGACTTCTGGAACCAATTACACCCATGCTTCAGTTTATGAACATTTCAGTTTAAGTACTCCGCGGACCTGTCTGGAACGGATTAATCCACTTTCCATTACTTTCAATGGGAAAGTTCGCTTCAGTTTATGAACGCTTCAGTTTATGAACAGACTTCCGGAACCAATTGTGTTCATAAACCTGTACTAGAATTAAAGTCTGTTCTGAAGTCCTGGAGAAGATAGGCAGCCACTCTAAATGTCACTTTTCTTCAGGCAAGAAGTTGAAAAAAGCTAATAATTGGATGCAGTGTTTTGGTGATAAGCATCCATTTCCAATAGATTCCCCCCCCCCAGAAAAAAAAACTATTTTCAAGGGGCATACGTTTTAGGACAGTTAAAAGCTTTAGGATTTGGTTTCAGAATGTAAAAAGGGATTATTTTTCAAGTCCCCATTTTTGTGCCAAGGATTATATTAATAAATCAGATCAGCGGATGATGAGAACTCTTTTCCTTTCTCTTTTGTTTAGACCATTGCCCTAATCTTAAGTGTATAACTGTACTGGAAAGCTGGAATGTCTCCAGGAGGAGACCTTCCTCCTTATACCACTTCCGCTGCCGCTCATTCGCTCGGGCCACGATATTTGGCTTGGGCAAAATTCCAGCTGAAATACATGACTTGAAAAGCACCAACTGTCTCTCAAAAAGCAAACACTGTTCCAGATTTAAACTTGAACTGTAAAACGGGAATGTCGGAGAAATAGCCAAGGGAATTGACAGTAGTTGGGATAGAGAAACTACTTCCCTCCCACCCACCCCCTCCTGCTGCTGAAAACAAGGGAAGATTTGATGCATTAAACAGCTTTTCTTACCTACTTAACATGTGTTTTCTTTTCCAGGTCTCTCTGCGGACTAATGAGGGGGAAGTATCTGTTTGCACAAATACTAAGCCCACTGTAACTTACCGTACCTCCTAGGAAGTGTGTTTGAGGCTGCAGCCTCTGCGAATCAAGCTCTTATTATTTTCCATCTTGATTCCACAGCTGAGACATGCTTCATTCTATGCATTCTTCACGTATTGGGAAGAAAGACATGATAGTTGCAGTACAACCTCATAAATCTCCTCTGATTTCAATTCTGAGTCTATGAACTCCAGCAAAATTCTCATGAGAAAACAGTATCTATCTATAAAAACTCCTGAACTCCCCATGGGAATTGACTGGTTTAGAAGGGTTCAGGGGTTGAGGGCTGTGGCTTATTTGCAAAGATTTTCTCAGTAAATACATCATGGCAACACAGGATAACAACCACTGCACTCTGCGCGAGGAATGTCCATCCTTCTTTTTATAATGCATGAACTTTTGAGCCTTCCGACTGAAAAACAAACCTCGAGCAACTGGATTAAATGCAAGCATATCCATTCAGTAGGAGATGCCCCAATTATTGGTCAGGGATTTGCTTCCTGTTACAAGAGAGCCTCATTTCACTTTGCAATAAAACAGATTATGAGAACGGATTTGCCAGCCAGATTTGTTTGGCTAAGATATGACTTAAAGCAATTCTGTCAACAGTGCTTATAGTTCTTTCGGAAGGACGGCACTTCCATCAGCCATCCTGCAGTGTGCGCTCTTTCCACCACGAAATGCACAACCGATCCTAACAATGCACGGAGCACATTAACTGGATTCTGTAAGATGTCCTAGGAATCAGTTTGAGGAGTTGTATTGGTGAAGCCCTAGGCTGCCACTATGGCAAGCACGATCACAGGTTCATAAGAGTTGGAAGAGACATTGGAGGTCGTCTAGTTCAACAGTTGGTAGTGTGAGACTCTTGATCTCAGGGTCATGGGTTTGAGCCCCGCATTGGGCAAAAGATTCCAGCATTGCAGGGGGTTGGACTCAATGGCCCTTGTGGTCTCTTCCAACTCTATAATTCTATGAAACCCAATGCTCAGTACAGGATTTGCAATGCAACAACAGCATCCCTAACAGAAGGCCACCCTTTGTTTTTGTTGTTTAGTCGTCTTAGTCGCGTTCGACTCTCCATGACCCCATGAACCCGAGCATGCCTTTGGAAACTCTCACTTTCTTCTCAAAGCTTCTCCTTTTTTATGTCCATGGAGTTTTCTTGGCAAAATACTGGAGTGGTTTGCCAGTTCCTTCTCCAGGTGGATCACATTTAGTCTAAACTCTCAGCTATGACCTGTCCATCTTGGGTAGCCCTTCACGGCATAGCTCATAGCTTCTTGGAGTTATTAAAGCCCCTTCGCCACGACAAGGCAGTGATCCATGAAGGGACTAATTCCATTTCCTGCTCTTAAACTGTGGGATGTGACATCACATAAGGAGTCAAATACAACATTTCCTGTTTGCCCAGAGTGGACACGCAGGGGAATGTTGCTCCAGCCAGGAGGACTTCCTGTCAAACCTGGTCTGGAGCATCCTCCCCCTGCATGTGACGAGGTAGATGGGCATGACTCTGGCAGACCCTATACAGGGGCTAGTCATGCAACCATCTTCCTCTTCCTCTTGGCTCTCTCACTCTCTTGACTATCTTGATGCCTTTTGCTGTGTGCTGGCTCTCGGCCAGCAGCACATGGGCTCATCCCTCACAAGAGGATGAACTCACACCTTTCTCTGCTGCAGCTGTAACTAAAATCTAAAGCCTGCCTTCAGGATCATACTGTGAACTGAATGTAAGTAAACCTTATCATTACTTTCTAAAGGAAGACTGTCGTGTCGTTATTGTTTTTAAGAGGGAACTAAAGGGGAAATTTGCCAGGAACAATCCAATCTGGACAAGCCAGACTGGATCGCTCAATTTCTATGATTCCGACAAATCCACCAACTTGCTTCTGGGAATGTGCTCTGCTATTAGCTCACTAGCGTGAGTGAGGAAGGATAATATTTAATCAATATATCCTCTCCTACCTTCCTCAACATTCCCACACAAACACCTGACTAGCACTGTTGTAGGCAAGGAGGTGCTGGATTGCCCCCAAGAATGGGTGTGTGTCCGGTGCACATTTTGTGTGTGTGTGTAACCTCTCACACGTCACACACATGCGTGATGGTGCGGTCGGCCACTGGACCTGCACTGCATGTTGCACACGTGACTTCACACATGCGTGACACACTAAGATTGATGTGTGGGTTGGACAGCATCTCTTTGTTCTGAAAGGATGTTTGCCAGCAACACTGGCATGTAAAATTATTATTTTTCTGCTTAAAGTTTAGCCTTATTTAATCCAAGGAATTACAGAGCCTCCTTTCTTTGACCAAAGTAACACCTTCACATCTTCGAGTCCCTGTTAATAAGATTTGTTTAGTCTCATGGATAAAAGACTGGCATCGTATTTCAAAAAGCTGCTCCTCAATACAAATCTTATTATTGAAAAGATTTACCTTTATCTTATTATTAAAAAATTCTTTGTCTCTTTCTGATCTTCTGATCTGAGCCCAGAACATTTAACTAAAGTCTAAGACCTGGATTACAAGGATAATTCAGAAATATTCAAGCAATCTTTTTCAGGGAGTGGGGAAGAGAGGGAGATGCAAGGTATTTTATTAGTAACCCATGTTGTGCTCCACTGGAAACTCACAGAGATACAGGAGGCAAATATGTTCACTTTGATAATAATAATAGTTTTATTATTTATAAAGGGCAGGCATATAGGTAATGCCCTTTTAAAATGTGTGTGGGGGGATTATTGGGTTGTTTTTATTTTGATTATGTGTTCTGTGGTTTTATATTCTGATTTTTTTCTGAGAACCGCCCTGAGATCTACGGGTATAGGGCGGTATAGAAATAATAATAATAATAATAATAATAATAATAATGGTGACCAAATTCATTTGCTGCTTCTCCAGAGGGTGAGACCTAAAACAATGGACCCACATTACGAGAAAGAGGATTTCCATCTATGTTATACTCAAAGTAGACTCACTGAAATTAACAGACCAAAGTTAGAAATCTCCAGAGCCTCAAATTAGTGCTTATAATGGAAATACTGACAAAGTATTAACTTTGGCATTGCAAACACAACGTGCTAATTATACCTCTATTCTTAAGTATAACTTTTGTGGCTGAAATTATGGCTAGAACATATTATGTTTCATCATGGGATAGTTCTGTCCTTAGCAGACACATGTAGCTCCCAGATAAAGACTGCTCATTTGCTTAGCAATGTTTTGCTTTCTTTCCCAGCAATACTTCCATGCATGGCACTGATTTTTATACCGGCCCCAGTTGGGTTTACTGCCAATTGTCGACTTTGCTGAATGCATCTACACACACTCACTTTTTAAAAATCTTGAAAGAAGGAGTCTGAATTCATCCATAATCAGTTCTTCTAATACTAGATAAGGTGAAATGGGTTCAGTAAGACATTTAGACAAGAAAATGTTCAACCAGACAACAGGAGCACTCTACAGTATTGACCTAGAAGGTACAATGGCTGTGCATTAAACCTTCTTTAAATTACTATCAATATTATCATGATCACTGTTATATTACTGTGTTGGCTCATTTGGTTGTGCCTGGTTAGTTCCCGTTTTCAAATTTAATTTTGCATTTCACTGTAACAATAAATTATGAGCTGTTTGGGCATCTTATGAATTCATCTTATGAATTGTGCCCAACTAATTTCATCTCATAGTAGGACATTAAAATAATGGACCTAAGTTAGTCATGTCTGTTAATTTGAATAAGTCTGCTCTGAGTATGGCAAACACTATGTATTTTTGCAGTGTTTATTTTTTTTAAAAAAAAACCCACATCTGGGTACTTTTTCCTTTTTGTTTGTTTGTTTGTTTAAGACAACCAATTTGAATACTTTTAGAAATTGATCCCCAAGTCTGGTGGGGGGTATTTTACCGGTAGGAGTACATTGTATTTACACACACTTTTAGAAGAAATGATAACTTTGTTCAATCAGTATTTAAAAAAAAACAACTTTCAGGCATAATTACATAAAAATACCAGGTAGGATTTAAATAACACTTAAAGTTCTCAGCCTCGGCTGAAACATTTCAGAACAAAGGAATTGTCATACACACACAAAACAAATAACAGGGAACGATCTTGACAAATATTTTCTCAGCTGAGTAGAAATGGCTTCAGATGGCTCATTAAAAAAATAAATAAGAGGTTTTTAAGGGTTGGCTCTACTCTTTGTACTTTTGCCTGGCTTCTGCTTCTGGTTCCCAAATTGCAGGAGGTTCACTAGTGAAATATTTACCACTATGTCAACATTTGCTACCAGGATTACTGTTGTTGGCAAGATAGCTCCTAATAACTGATTTGATGCTTGGCTCACCCAGCAGGAGTTCTGTGTTTCTTAGGGGCTTCTGGCTAACCACTGAATTCAGGATACAGGACAAGAGGAACCTCTGGTTTGCTCCGACAACACAGTTTGAATGCTCTTGCATGGCACCAAAATGGGTAGCATTACATGAGCAATAGTTGTGGGGAAATAGCCCATAGCATTGTGTTTGCCTCAGAACTACCTGAGGCTCCTTTATTACTGTAGAAGCATACAGGGAGAAACTACTGTTCTAAAAAGGGACGTGGGTGGCACTGTGGTCTAAACCACTGAGCCGCTTGGGCTTGCCAATCGGAAGGTTGGCGGTTTGAATCCCCGCGATGGAATGAGCTTCCCGTTGCTCTGGCCCAGCTCCTGCCAACCTAGCAGTTCAAAAGCACGCCAGTGCAAGTAGATAAATAGGTATGTCTGCGGCAGGAAGGTAAACAGCGTTTCTGTGCACTGTAGCTTCCCTCAAGCTGTCTGCTGACAAACGCTGACTCCCTCAGCCTGGACTTAACCATCCAGAGGTCCTTTACCTTTAGTTTTACCCTATTGTTCTCCCGAACAAGCAAAAGCAAAGGCTTATGTGGAAAGAAAGAACACACTTCCTTATCTAATAGTACAATGTGTTTTCAACATAAGAAATATCCTTGTGGTTACAGAATAGCCTGGATGTCCTCAAGACCTTATTTTCCTCATTGAACCTCCCACCCCCTTGCCACATACACAGTTGTCCTGGATATCCCTACTGCGGAAGGATGTATGGATCAGGAATTGGCCTCCGCGGACACAGTTAAGACCATATTCATTTTACACATCATTTGGGAAGACAGGCAAACTAATACCAGTGTATTGGCAGAAGCAAAGATCACCAGTGTTGACGCAATGATCCTTCAACATCAACTTCGTTCGACTGTTCATATTGTGCAGATGCCTGATTATTGTTTTCCAAAGCAACTAAGGGTAAACGTAAACATAAAGGACCCCTGGCAGTTAAGTCCAGTATCAAACAACTCTGGGATTGCGGCGCTCATCTCACTTTACTGGCCAAGGGAGCCGACTTTTGTCCGCAGACAGTTTTTTCCGGGTCATGTGGCCAGCATGACTAAGCTGCTTCTGGCGAAACCAGAGCAACGCACGGAAATGCCACTTACCTTTCCACTGGAGCAGTACCTATTTATCTACTTGCACTTTGAGATGCTTTCGTACTGCTAGGTGGGCAGGAGTTGGGACTGAGCAAAGGGAGCTTACACCGTTGCGGGGATTCGAACTGCCGACCTTCCGATCGGCAAGCCCTAGGCTCAGTGGTTTACACCACAGTGCAACTACTCTATTCCAAACTTAAAAATGGAAAGTGTAATGCTGGTGGTTAACAAAAGAGGTTTAAAGACTGTCTCAAGGCAAATCTTTAAAAAATGTAGTATAAGCACCAACAATTGGGAAACACTGGCCTGCGAGTGCTGCAATTGGAGAACAGCCTTTACCAAAGGTGCCATGGGCTTTGAAGACACTCAAACTCAGGATGCAAGGGAGAAACGTGCTAAGAGGAAGGCATGCTTGGCAAATCCATACCGCAATCAACTCCCGCCCGGAAACCTATGTCCCCACTGTGGAAGGATGTGTGGATCCAGAATTGGGCTCCACAGACACTTATGGACCAATTGTTAATACCGTGTTTATGGAAGACAATCTTACTCGGCTATGAGTGATCGCCAAAGAAGATGTCCGAGAAGCAGCATATAGCCCTCATGACTATTAGTCTCCACGAATGTGTCTAGCCACATCTAAGCTTGGGGCCCTTGTGATAGTGTATGCCTCGGATTAATGATGTATTGTGTGGGAAATCATTTCCCTTTGCCAGTTCTGAGTATCCCATCAGTCAGCTTTATTTGATGATACCAGCTTCCGTTATGGTGAGAGAGGGAGGAAAACTTCTCTGCATCCACCTTCTCCCTCCACCAACTTGTATAACTTTATTGTACAATTATTATACAATTATTCTCTAATTCTTTTAGAGTTACTGGTGGTGGTGGGAATACAAAGAAATGGGGAATATAATTTAAAAATGGACTGCTGAGCAGAAACAAAGAGAAGAAAAAGAACAGTGTTTTTATTTGGAAGAAAGGTTAATTGACTGTTCTAGTTATTTTAAAGCATTTGCATCCAAGGCCTGCAAATATACCATATGCTTTATGGTCCATACTCCAGGGGTAAATAAAGCTTTAAGTGGTGTGCAGTTTGACGCTGCATGTGTTTATTCATCAGCATTCATCAGCTGATTTATCAGAGAAGGGAAACATGAATCAGCGAGGCTGAGATGGAAGGGAAAACTTGCTTATCTTTGGGAATCTATTTTGGTGTTTTCATGAGCATATCCATAACTCTCTCTCTCTCTAGATATATCAAGAGATCCAACGCACCCTGGTCAGCATTTCTTTCAGCTCCTGCCATCGGGACGGAGATATAGAACAATGCAGGCAAGAACGAGCCGTCTCAGGAACAGTTTCTTCTCTAGAGCGATTTTGGCCTTAAATGGAAAGCCTGGACTTTGAAGTCATCTTATTTTACTTGTTATTTTGTATTATATTTACTGTTTTTAATTAGATTTTTGTAATTTTGGATTATGCGGAATGCTTTATCGGAGTGGATGTAGCAACCGAGTAATTTCGTTGTTCCCGCAAGGGGACAATGACAATAAAGATATCTTATCTTATCTCATCTCACACACACACACATACAAATTTTCAGAGTGTTAGACTGCATAGAATCTACAGGTCCCTTTTCATAGGCAGAACATTATCTATCTTTTACTTTCATATCCCACCACTTTTTCTCCAATCAAGGCAGCATTCCTGGCTCTCCCTCTCCCCATGCTGTCCTCACAACAACCCTGTGAGGTAGGTAAAGCTGGGAGACAGTGCCTGGCCCGAGGTCCCCCAGTGTGCTTTGTGGCCGAGTGGGGATTTGAACCCTGGTCTTCCAGGTCCTAGCCCAGCACTCTAACCACTATACCACACTGGCTTAGCCTAGGCTTGGCAACAGTCCTTCTCGCCACTGACCAGATATGGAGACATGCCATGGGATTGATATACTGAACTTGCCCCTATTTTGCAGGCACCATCCCAGATTTACATAAGTTTCTGATTTGCTCCCAGAATGTCCCAGATCCGGGTTTTTTCATAGGAGAAATGGTGGAGGATATGCATTAAGAGCCTCACCAGATCTTCTGCCTTTACACGGACTTCTTTAAATCCACCTTGGCACTTTCGCTTCCTATTTTCACCCACGCGGTGGCAATGTTGCCTCGTCTTGAAACGCTCCGGCCTCGGTCAAAGGAGCAAAAAGCCGGGCAAGAAAATAGAGAGCACGTACTGCACTAGAAAGGTCGTCGGAATTACGCCCACCCTACCCCACACCCCATCGCAAATCCGCACCTCCGAGGGCCGTCGCTGCCTTGCAAACAGGCCCGCGCGACGGCACACCCACCCACGAAGCCTTCCTCTCACTCTGGGCCAGTAGGAGGCGCGCAAGAGAGCGCAAAGATGCGGGTGGAGACGGAGGCGGGGGAGGCGGATCCCGAACGCGGGGAAGGCGCTGTCCGCACTGCGAAGCCAGGTAGGTGGGCAGCGGGAGAAAGGAGGCCACGCGGGGCAGAGGCTTGCTAGGCGGGCGCCCCCCAGGGAGATGGGGGCCTGGGAGGGAGAGGGCCAGGTGGCAGCAGCAGCACCCGCCGCCTTTGCATGCCCCGCACCGTGCACCGGAATGACAGGAGGGCGCGCCAGCCAGGGCTGGAGCTCCCTCCTTCCCATTCTCCCGTGCAATAGCCTCGCCTGGCCTATGGCAGCCCGCCGGGCCGCGATTGACAAGCCCGGCCAAGGCCGAGGGCCTCGCAGAGCCGTCACTTCCTCCTGCTCAGGCAAGGGCTCCTGGGGTGCCTCCCACTGCCTTGTTGCTGCTCCGGGTGTCGTTTGCACGTGAACTCTTGCAGCGCCAAGGGAGATGCTTTGCCCCCACCGGGGATATGCAAAAAGAGCAAAAAGGGAAAGTTGCAGAATTTGTGGGTGAAAACCTGGGGGGAGGGGAGAGGCCCGGCGCGCACGCCTCTGAGCTGGTGGTAAAACATGGCAGGCGCGCCGTCCGTGTTTTCCAAGCCGTGCCGAAAGTGAAACTTTTGCACGCGCTCAGAAGATCGGCGGAGGTCGCGTTTTGCAAGAGGTGTCACATCAGGTGTGGCTCGTCTTCCTGCTGCTGCTGCGCAAAGCCATTCTGAGTCCAGAGCAGCCTTTCTCAGCATTGCGTCCGCAGATGGAACAGGCTCCCTCCAAACGTGGTGGGTTCTCCATCCAGAGGAGGTGGGACTGCATGGGTGTAGCGGGGGGGGAGGGAAGCTGCCCCCCCTAATAAATAAAAAAATCAATATTAACTAACTGACAAGTCGCATCGCAGATAGCTCGGTTCTGCCACACACATTCCAACGTTATAAATCCTGGCTACGCCCATGCTGGATGGCCATCAGTCATGGATGCTTCAGTTGAGGTTCCTTCATCCCAGGGGTTTGGATCAGATGACTCTGGTAGGTCCCCTCCAGCTCTACAATTCCATGATTCTATGACTACAACTCTCATCGTCCCTGGCTACTGGTTCCGCTAGCTCTAGGGCTGATGGGAGTTGTAGTCTTACAATCGGATTCTGCAACAGGGCTCCCCGTTCTGGTCAATTTGGGAGGGAAGCTGGCTTCCAAGGGCAAACTGAAAAAAGTAAATAACAAAAACAATTTGGCCCTGAGAAGCAGAGAAAAAAAAGTTTCAGAAGTTAAATTGCTAGGTAGGAGGTTGACCTCCAGGTTAGACTTTAGAAGAATGTTGGATGGCCAATGCACAACCTGGAAAAACTGCAATTTCTCCATGATTTGTAGGGCAAGTGGTTTAGGTTTATTATGGTCTGGAGAGCACTTTGGGATAAAGGGCCAAGGTACTGTAGAATTAGCTAAGAGCAGTGGCGGAATTTGGGCTTTTATATTTCAGCGGTGCCTTGTGCTTTGCCAAAATTTGGTGCTCTCTCCTGGCCCCCGCCTTCCATTTACCATTGTTGCAGTGTTGTCCCCTCTCAACTCAGCGCCCCCCCCCAGTGCAGGCAAACCAGTCCTGCCCCCCCAATCTGTCTCCACTATGAGCTAATTTGCCCCTTAACACCTGCCCCACGGAGGCTGATGTTATCATGTGGTGAGCAGTTTTGAGTACAGTGGCAGGACAGGGCAGACTGCACCATACTGTAATACACACACACACACACACACACAGCGCCACAGCGCCCATCTGGCTGGGTTTCCCCAGCCACTCTGGGCAGCTCTCAACAGATTATTAAAAACATGATAAAACATCAAACATTAAAAAACTTCCCTAAACAGGGCTGCCTTCAGATGTCTTCTAAAAGTCACATAATTGTTTATTTCCTTGACATCTGATGGGAGGGCGTTCCACAGGGCAGGTGCCACTACCGAGAAGGCCCTCTGCCTGGTTCCCTGTAACCTCACTTCTCGGAGGGAGGGAACCACCAGAAGGCCCTCGGAGCTGGACCTCAGCCGAATGATGGGGGTGGAGACACTCCTTCAGGTATACTGGGCTGAGGCCATTTAGGGTTTTAAAGGTCGGCATCAACACTTTGAATTGTGCTCAGAAACGTACTAGGAGCCAATGCAGGTCTTTCAGGACTGGTGTTATATGGTCTCGGCGGCCGCCCCCAGTCACCAGTCTAGCTGTAGAGCTGTAGAGTACAAAAACTCACTTCATCTCTGGTATTTGTAATATGGAGACTGGTTTCTTAAGACAGCATGAATGAGAGATATGATAAGATTTCTTCTAATCCTCCAGTTTGCAGAACTGACCATGGGTGCGTGTTAGTTTGCTGGGGTGCTTACAAGCTGGCCGCCATGTCCAGGAATGTGTTTTCCTTTAATTGTTGGGTGTTCACAAGAACATTGGATCATAACTCTCTTTCCCTGAGTTTTTCTGTATTCTCACTGGTAACTTGATTCCCCCCCCCCCAATAGATTTTTCATCATGAGTGTGGACTGGATTGGCTTTGGTTATGCTGTGGTTGTGGCTGCCGGAGGTGCTGTAGGATATATTCGCAAAGGTAAGCACTGGAATTGTAGAATACACACACACTCCTTCTTGGATCACATTCCAGTGGTGTAGTAAGAATCATGTGAAACACTTCAGTTTCCCGCTTAGGGAAGTTTTTAATGTTTGATGTTTTATCATGTTTTTCATATTCTGTTGGGAGCTACCCAGAGTGGCTGGGGAAACCCAGCCAGATGGGCGGGGTATAAATAAATTATAATTATCATTCTTATTTATTGCTAAATGAATAAATAAATAAATATGTAGGGCTGGAGGAGAGGGGGTTACCCCCTCAATACCATTATGATACAAAAGTTCGTTTTCTGTCTATACTTTACCAGAGGCATTGATGTGAGACAAGCCTAGTCATATAATAATCCTGATTTAGTCTTCAGGTAAGGCCAAAAATCTAGTTAGTTAAGATACTTACAGAATCCAACTCTGGCGGGCACCCCACCAGATTTTGAGGTTCTGCTGAAACAGATAGGTTTAAGGGAGCAGAACTCAAAATGTATTGAATATGTTGTAATTTAAGAGGTGTGTTTCTGGAATTTTATAAGCCAGACTGCTTGCTTTTCACTTCACTGTAGAAAAGAGATTAAATTAATACATGAGTGTTCTCTCTTACCAAAAGTGCTCCTTCTTTTAAAGTTAAAAAAAAAAGTGGAAATGGCTTGTGTTTGAATTTATCTTGTATATTTATTTTCTCTCTCACATACCTACTTAGCACTTTTGCACAAAACTGGTTTCAAGACTGAAATCCAGAAAGCCTGTCAGATTTCAACCAGATCAGAATAAAATCTTAAATCTTGGTCTGGTCTGATCTGGTCATATTATTTGATTGATCGGTTGATCTTAAATCTTGGAACAGTTGTAGAAAGGAGTGGAGGGAAATCTTAAAATGCAATATACATTTTAAATCAATGTATTTTAAGTTTACCAAAAAGTGACCGTCATATTTTTAAAAAGACGTAGCATTTCTGTTTCTTTTTAGTTTTCTGCATATTTCCTTTCCCCCCCTCTAAGCTTGATCTATCTGATATCGTTGTTACAGGCAGTACAATCTCCTTGGTGGCTGGCCTGTTCTTTGGCTTGATGGCTGCTTATGGCGCATACTGGGTAACTCACGACCCTAGAGATATAAAGATATCGTTGTGTAAGTACCCCACTTTCTGGAAAGGAAGTGCACGGCAAGTTTTAACAGGAAATTGAAATCCTGTTTTGAATGTAATCATCCTAAAACAAATGATCATAAACTGAAAACAGATAGCCGTAAAATGGGAAGTACCTTCGTAACCGCTGCAGGTATTGACTGGAAATAGGCAGCCACCTCCAGTTTTAACTGCTTCATTTGGCTCCAGGAGGGATTTGGACTTCCAGTGAGGAAATGCAACAGGCTGAGGTGAAAGCAGCTCCCCCGTTCTCTTTAATGTTAGGAAATGTTTCACATTTGGCAGCACTGCTCGATAGGGCAGCTCTTCCATGTGCAGAGCTATGATCTATTTACATAGCACCGGAGTGGATTTGATTTAAATCAAATCTATTTACTGTCAATCATGATTTAAATCATTATTTAAATCACTAGTCAGTAAGACTTGATTTAAATCATTTTTTTACGGAAAGACTTGTTCTTGCTGGTATAATCTTAACATTTACAACCAGATGAAGGTTTCATTTTTGGAATAAATTTTTTTTACAGTTATATCAAAAATTACTGATTTGGTTATACATAGACAAATAATTATGAAATTATTGTGAGGTTTAATAAGTTAACTGTTTATATTTGGACAACTTCTCTGCTGTCCTTTATTGGAAGGAAAAAAACAATCATCTCCTTAATAACAATGTAAACAATTTATTTAACCAAACCAATAACATTATAGCATATGTATCCATGTTTGTTAACTGATGTGGTTAAACAATTAAAAAAAAACTTAGACTGAATTTTAGCACACCTGAAAAACTTAAAACAAATCCTTATTTCCTGATGGATAGCCTTTGGACTATAATGTAACTGAAATAGAAAACTATCTTTAGAAAGATTTTTCCTCCAAACGCATTTTATTTTAAAAATCCAATTTAAATTTTAAAAATCCAATTTAAATTTTAAAAAATCCAATTTAAATTTAAAAATCTGATTTTTTTTTTTAAAAAAACCATTTTTAAAAAAACCATTGATTTTTATCCACCCTGCATAACACTCATCTGAGCTTTGCATCATGAGGATAGAGCCGCCTTTACCAGTCTGATACCCTCAAGATATTTGGGACCACAACTCCCATCATCTTTGGCCACTGAGCACACTCTGTTGTTCTTACGTTCTGTTGTTGTAAACCACTCTGGAAACATGGTTGAAAGGCACCATTAAAAAAAACCCATAGAATTAATACCGTAATAAGCTAATCCTTGTATGTATGTTTGCAGTCACAGCTTTCCTCCTGACCGTTGTAATGGGAGTGAGGTTTAAGAGGACCAAGAAGCTAATGCCAGCTGGAATCATAGCAGGCCTAAGGTAAATATATATACTGTATATATAAAGAGAGAGAGAGAGTCCCCTTTTTTACTCAGCTGCAGTCCAGTCAGCACTTACCTGAGAGAGTAAGCATCCTTGAACACTGGAGGACTTACTCCAGAGTAAGCAAGCATAGGATTGTATTGCACACAACTTTAAACCATGGTCGGAGAGCTGCTGGTTGTGAATCTGTCTCTTGATGATAGAACTAGTTTTTAGGTGACAAAAGTCGTGGTAGTTGGATCCAGACTGTTCCTTATACAAGCAGAAAGGGTCCCTCTGTGATGTCTTGGCAGAAACTCTTGCCGGAAGAACAGGAGGCGATTTAGGTTGATCCCAACTTTTCCTCTACATGCACTTTTCCTTCCGCACTCTTCCCTTCGGAGCTGGCTTCAGGGACCAGCAGGATATTGGAGAAAGTTTGCCTCTTGCTGCAGCAGGAACAGAGGAAGGGATGCTGGATGCAAACCACAGCATTTGATAGTTTCCTGAGACCAAATTCTGTGTGTTCTGTGATCTTGCAGCTACACTGGGGTACATGATTTTATATTGGAGATATAGTTTCCTGACCTTAAAACAAACAAGCAACTTTCTTGTGTTTTAAGAGTAGGAAGCTAAGTACATCATCAGTAGGTTGAGGGAATGTTCTGTCATATGTGGTCAAAAAGTATTGGGAAATAATCCATAATGAATTGGGGGGGAAAGTTTAAAGTACTCCCCCCCCCAAAAAAAACCAGAATACTTTAGTTGGGGATAATCCAGATGGAATTTCCCAGGTGTCAAAAAAGGTTGTTTATGCATGCCACTACTGCATCCCATGTTTCGTTAGCCCCCAAATGGAAAATAATGAGCGAGGTCCCAACTAAAGAGGAATGGCAACTTAAACTGGTGGAATGTGCGCAGCTTGCAGACCTATAAGAGAACAAGAAGAACATACATTTCAAGAAGATTGGACAATGTTTATTGAATATTTGGGGGGGAAACACTCGAAAACATTAGCAGCATTAAGATAAATTAAAGTTTTGATGGATGTAATAATGGAATACTGAATGGTTTAGTTTATGTAAAATATGCAGGGATTTATGATAGGCAAAATGAACCTGGAAAGAGAAGAACGGAAGTCTTTGGTCTTTTAAGGTTGTTTAAATCAGTATTCTAAATTGTAAAACAGAAAACTTAATAAAAATTATTTATAAAAAAAGAGAGTGCATCATCAGTGCCTGGTGAAACTGGGGAGAGGGGTAGGGGGTAGTTTTGGCTAGCCTTTATTTGCTTCTCTCTATGATTTGAAGAATAACTAAATGCACACATTTGCATGGTTTGTGCAGGTCACAGAATCCAGCTTTTCTGAGCAGGGTCTTTGGGTTACCTTGGTGTAGGGTGTTCTTTTTAATAATAATAATAATTAAAAAGATTAGAGTACACATAGTCCTAGATATGGAAATGTATCTTTCACGTCTCAACTGGCAGCATGCTTGCTAATTTCACTCTCTCTCTCTTTTAAACATAGCCTTCTGATGATCTTGAAGCTTGTTCTTCACCTGGTATGAGAGACCAAAGCAGCAAGAAACAGCATTTGTATAATTCCACACAAACAAGCAACAATTCTTTTGTATTTTTCAATGTATATGTAGGAAGATCAAGCACTTTGTGGGGGGTGGTGGTTAATGACTACTGCACAAAAGGCAGTGTTACTTTTTGTGGATTTGGGGCTACATTCTTTAAGTTGCATTAGTGTTTTCTCTAAGTCGCATTTTCTTAGGCTGTGGTCCTGTACCTCTGGGAGCTATTGACCACAATGGCATTTATTTCTGATTAGAAATGTATACGATTGTTTGTATTGACTTGTCCTTTAATGACGATCCTAGTTAAAAAATTTTTTTGGAGCAATGATCCCTTACTCTTAACAGTAAGAAGTACACCATCACAAAATAATGGGAATCACAAGACCATTGAAACTCCGACTCCTTCTTAGTGTCATATGCTTTGAAATTCATCTGCAGCCCTGAATGACAATTTTGCAGACATGGAGATTTACAAAACACGATATAGAGCATTGCAAACATGCATCCATAACAATGTTCATGATACAGGTCTTATGTTGCACCATAGCTGCCAAGTTTTCGCTTTTCTCGCGAGGAAGCCTATTCAGCATAAGGGAAAATCCCTGTAAAAAAGGGATAACTTGGCAGCTATGTGTTGCACTGAAGCTCCCTGATTAATAGAGGTATCTGATGCAAATAGAACTAAAAACATTTTTTATTGCTGAAACACAGGAAAGCTTAGTTTCCGTCCAGAAATCCAGAAGATGAAAACTGCCAAAACTGAAATAAAGAAGTTTAATATATTGAAGGCATGTTCTCTTGTGTTCCTGCTGACATTAAAAAGCTTCTTGAATTCTTAGGATGATGAGGTACATATAACCAGAAGAGAGCTTTTGTGATGTTACTACTAGTTAAAGGTAAAAAGGTTAAGTCCAGTCAAAGGCGACTATGGGGTTTGACGCTCATCTCGCTTTCAGGACGAGGGTTTTTCACAGACAGCTTTCTGGGTCATGTGGCCAGCATGTGCAGACTTGTGCAGAGCAGGCCTCTGAAACCAAATGCAACCGTTTTGTAGCATCCAAACACAAAATGGCAGAGCACATTAATTTCTTCACTCTACTTGGTCAGAAGCCCATTGTCTTCAATGGGACTTGCTCCTGATAAGTATAGGAAGGCTGCCTGAGGAGGCTCAGTCATGGAAATTCTATTTACCCCCCCCCCCATGTTCACTATGTCTGTGTGACAATTTACAGTGGCACAGTGGCACACAGAGCTATTTATAGTGGTCACCAGACATGAGCATTGCCTGTCTCCTCCCTCTCCCTCTCCCTCTCCCTCCCTCCCTCCCGCTCTCGCTCTCTCTCTCTCTCTCTCTCTCTCTCTCTCTCTCTCTCTCTCTCTCTCTCTCTCTCTCTCTCGTGTGTGTGTGTGTGTGTGTGTGTGTGTAAGTTCCCTCAGATTAATGTCCAGCAGTAAGACAGTCCTTCCTGCATTTGTCCAACAGGTTAATTTTAAACCAGCTATTAAACTGCTGAGTTGTACGCATTGTATCTCCAAGGCCAGAAAAGTTGATAATTGATTCATGCAGTGAGTTTTGCAACATTAATAATAATAAAAAGACAACGAACTAACTAATGTCTGGCAGAGCACCTAGTGCTTTTTTCACCTTGCATAACAGACAGAACAGCAGCAGTTGAGAGTTTTCCATTAGCTTCATAGAGAGGGGAAGCTTCATTTGCTGAATTTTGCAGCTGTTGAAGGCCACACATTTAATAACGTAAGCAGGCGTATTCCATGTATACTGGATGTATACGAGGCGGGAAGCATGCCCACGGAACATGTCAGTGCTGCAGGTGGAGTTAGCTCACGTGGTCCTTTTACGCCATGTGCGAAACTCCCAATAGGAAGATTTTATGGCTCTAAATCAGGGGTGGGAAGCCTGTGGCCTTCCACATGTTGTTAGACTTCAAATACTATCAACCCCCATCCACCATGGCCAATGAACAGAGATGAGGGGAGTTGGAGTCTGACAACTTCTGGAGGGCCATAGGCACAGAAATCACACATCAATACTTTTATTTCTTGTATTTATAAAGTGTGCAACCTACTCAAACATTCCAAGCCGACAGTATTATTGTAGGTGATGTATAAGGTTGCCAACTCTGGCTGAGGTAATTCCAGGATAGAGTTTTCAAACTGAGATTGAATTTCAGCATGTTTCATTACCCTTCTAAATGCTGGTTAGAATTCGCAGAATTCTTTCACCCCTTTAAACAGCAAACCCTGGGGAGCTACCAAGATAAAGAAGCAGTGTAAATTGGAACCTCCTAATGCTCTGGGTGAAGGGACGCGGGTGTCGCTGTGGGTTAAACCACAGAGCCTGGGGCTTGCCGATCAGAAGGTCAGCGGTTCAAATCCCCACGACGGGTTGAGCTCCCGTTGCTCGGTCCCAGCTCCTGCCAACCTAGCAGTTCGAAAGCACATCAAAGTGCAAGTAGATAAATAGGTACCGCTCTGGCAGGAAGGTAAATGGCGTTTCCGTGTGCTGCTCTGGTTCGCCAGAAGCGGCTTTGTCATGCTGGTCACATGACCTGGAAACTGCACACCGGCTCCCTCGGCCAAAAACACGAGATGAGCGCCGCAACCCCAGAGTCGGTCGCGACTGGACCTAATGGTCAGGGGTCCCTTTACCTTTAATGCTCTGGGTAAGCGGGGGAAAGGATAAACACAGGTTAAATGCAAGCCCAGTCTTGTGAGATGACACAAGGATGACAAATTAAGAAGGCTGAGAAGTGGGATTGTGTATTATATTTACGGTAGTATATTCCATTACAGGGATTAATATAGTACTTCTCTGAAATGATCAGAGCAGTAATCATTTGCTTTGTGAATATTCCAGTTCTCATACTGTATCATCTATTTGGCTGGAGGATGAAAAACAAACCCAAGGAGCGGCTCAATGACTGCTTACCCTGGTATAATACTGTTGTTTTTAACAGATTAGTTCCTTGTTAAGTGCCCATGGCAACTCTGGAAAACAAATAAATGTGGGACAAAAAGAAAGCACAAGCCTTTACAATACAGTATTCTACTTCTAAGGCAAAACTTTTAAAGGCATGGGAGTGGTGAAAGTTTTGCATCACAAGTGTAACACTCATCCTCAGGCCCTTTTTGCAGAGAGGTGAGTGAGTGGTTGTCATGTACCCATTGCTGAGAATAGTCCTCTGTTTTGGGGGGTCGGGAAGCTGTTGCTCTCTGTACGTCAGCTCTCAACATCTCTGACCATCAGCCACATGGGCTAGGCTTGATGGGAGTTATAACTCAACACCATCAAGAGGCCCACAAGAACTCCATCCCTGTTCTATTCAAGGGGCTGACCAGTTCAAAGCCTTCAAATATAAACAACCCTAAGAAAGGAGAGCATGGATTTTGGAGATGCCCATCAAAAGCTGGCACATGGGCAATGTTTCTCATTTGGCAGCGCTAATGGATAGGGCTGCCCCTTCTTGTACTCAGCTCAACTCCCCTGCACTCACCAGAGCCTTGTAGAGCTCATCATTTCTGACCCCTGGCCAGAATTGACTCTGCTGGCTGTGACTTGCAGGTTTCCTTTGAACTGTGGGTGGAAGGGAGAGGAACACAGCTTTTCTATTCCAGTGCGGACTTTGACTCCCCAGCTGAATTGGGCAGCTTCCAAAGCACTTTGCACTTGAGATAGGCCATTTTCTAAAATGCCAAATTGGAGTCGGAACCAAAATCTGTGATCAGCACATACCGAAGCATGTAAGAACATGAAAAGTAGGCAGGAAAACCATTTGGGTTGAGATCTAAGCATGCTTACGTGAAATGAGTAGGATTTCCTCCTAAAATCCATGTTTCACAGAGAGATGCATGCTAGCAAACAGTAGTAATAAATACAGCTCAACAGAAAAGAAAGAAATGTATTTTAATTGTTAAGGCAATTATCCTTGGTAATGATTGAGTTACTACATAGTAACAAATTCAGTGCCTGAATATATTTGTGTTGCAGGTCAAGGAAGACAAAGGGTAATTTAGTAGCATAGTAATAATCACTAACAGCACATATGACTGCCTTTGACATGATTCGTACATTTCTCCTGCTGCTGCTCGGCTGAAGACATTCTAAGTGGCACATAACCAATTGTTTGTTGACCCTAGCAATGTTTTCCAATAATGGACAAAAATTTAATTTAAACATTTTATCCAATTTCTTTGGTATATGAATGCATAAAAATTGAAAGGCCTCTGAGTAATTTGCATAAATCTAACTGGATGTTGGGGTTGATATTATAGAACACAACAACTGATTTCTCAAAATTAGTACACAGCCCTGAAATTCATGCAAAATGTTGTAATTCAGTTTTAAGACCTTGTTTGGATCTACAGTATCAGGGTTCTCAAGCATCAAAATCATAGACTCCCCACATGTTTAGCATACATCCCGATTAGTGTAAATGAGCTACTTTTGCCACCAGCAAGTTCTATCTCTGAGCTAATACTGAAAGAACATACTTTTAGTCTGGACTGAGCAGCATGGAGGGTCTATATAACCCCATCGTTTTCTTATCCCAAACTGCTTGTTACACTACTGTATGATTATTGCACTACCCATGATTATTCTAGGTTTCTGAAAGTATGCCCCCGACCAGAATGGATTTAAAAGTTGAGTAAGATATGGGAATAACTTTTCACAGAATTTGTAATAAAATCTCAAGGCTGTTGACAAAAAGTTAGCAAAGGTACATGTGGAGAAGCAGGATAAATTGTGTATAAAGCAGTATAAAGCAGTGATTGTTATAGCTGAAGTGCTCAGAAGTTGAAAATCTTCCTGATATTTGCAGCATACTTGTCATCAAATCGGGGCTTCCTCTGGCTGCCAGGCTGCAAGAATTTCTTAATTGTGGGGATGTTGCTTACTCTTGTCTTGAAGGCCTAGATGAAAAAACAAGAATCTCCTCTAAGAATAAAGAAAACTTAACAACATAGATGGGCTTACATTTGAGAAAAAGAGCAGTCTGACCCCATCCATCAGCTTCAAATGTTTGCTTTCCTCTTCCCTCCCCATTCCATTTTCCTTTTGAATCATTGTGAACTTTGGGCAGGGATTTTGAAAATGTTGTTGTTTTCATTTCTAGACATGTACTGAAAAAGGAATTCTAAACAATTCTTTGATTGTCAAATTCTGAGTGGTTGAAATAAAGTTCCAAGCGCTATTATGACATGGGAGTTTTGAAAAGCAACCAATCTACTTAATAATAACCAGGGGCATATTTTTACAAGCATTGGTAAAAGTATTCAGAGATAATTATACACATGAGTCTAAATCAGTGGAATAATGCATCCATGGAAAAAGATCTGTGGTCCCATGACGTGTTCAATCCACATGTGAAATCTGAACTTTCTCTATAGTCTTTCTACAAGCCCCCCCTCCAACTCTTTAATCTGGTGAGCCTTTTTCGGTCAGGTTGTCTTGTAATGCATCAAACTAAGGCAATTCTAGCCAGGAGATGAAGCACTTTCATCATCAAGCAAAATAGATGCAGAAGTCTAGATGCCTGCTCCACAGAAACTTCCATATGCCTGACACAAGACATATCCCCCAGATGGCCACTTGGACTTGCTCTCATACACCACCACAATCACCATCATATACCGGTAGATTATGACATGCTAAGTGCGACACACTCCTATAACTGAAGTTTATCCAGTTGCTGTATTTGCACTCTGTGAATACACACAGTCTTACAGTTTACGTTCCATCTCATTTCTCAGAACATGTCCTAGTTCACTCACTTGCAGCAGAGGAAACGCAGAAAGAACGTCAGGCTTCATCTCTTCGACCATCAGAATAGCTTCAAGCAGGTGGACATCTGCCCAGCTGAACTTCCCACCAACAAGGAAATCTTGTCCGTGATTTTTCAAAACCTGTGGCATACAAAGAAACAGAAGTCAGTGTTGAGGGTATGCAGACCCCTGGCTCATAGTGGGCAACAGAGGCTCGTTGTGGATTGTTTCTGCTTCTTTTGTGTTTCAGACATGTAAGCCTAAGAGGCAGGTAGGGACTGTCCCATGAGAGTAGCCACTTGGCTTTTTCTGCATAACACCGAAAGGCCCTCATTGCTGTGATCCTCTGCTCGGTAGCATTGGAACTTGACATCGTGGGTGGGAAACAAAATATTTGCTGGACTCCCAACTCCCAGCAGCCCTAGCCAGCATGGCCAATGGTCAGGAATTAGGAGAGTTGTAGTACCCCCAAAAAATGTTGGTAGATTTGCAGGTTTACTATTCCACATTTAGGTGCAGCTGCAGAATTTTGCTACTGCTATAGATGGTTCTCCCCATACACCTACAGCCGTTAAGATCTAGCTGCACATTCTACGTTGCTACCTGACCATCCTTTACCTTTTCATAAACTGGGAAGTATCTGGTTGTGGCCCTCTCAAAAATTAGGTTGGTCTGCTTTTCTTTGTTCTCAGGGGGCTGGAAAGGGAGCCCCATTATCATCCCCATCAGATCAGTTGTTCCTTCCACATACATGTCAATCCTGAAAGAAGCCATTGGTACAGTTACTTTCAGGGTTTGTTTTGTTTCTTGTTGTTTTTGTTGCTATCTCTCAAAGTACAAGAAAATCAAAATATAATTTCAGCATATTATACATACCAAAATTAGAAATACATTAATGATATAATGTATACAGTAAATAAATAAAGAATAGAAACAGATTCAACAATGCTCTTTATCCAAACAGATATATATATAACTACTTAAGTGACTTTCACCCTTCCTAAAAGTATATGCCAGGGGTGGCCAACTCCCAAGAGACTGTGATCTACTCACAGAGTTAAAAACTGGCAGTGATCTACCCCCTTTTTGGAGGTTCAGGTCAAAATTGTTGAGGTTTTTTTAGGAAGGAGAAAGGCCCATTTTTAGGGGTTCAGGTCAAAGTTGTAGGGCTTTTTTTAGGGAGAAGGAAAGCCCCGTTTCTTTGGGGTGAAGGGCAAGAATGTTGAGCTTTTTTTTTAGGGGAGTCAAAGTTTTTGAGCTTCTTTAGGGGGAGCCAGTGGTCTACCAGTGATCTACCACAGACGTCCAGTGATCTACAGGTAGATCCCGATCTACCTGTTGGACGTGCCTGGTATATGCAGGTGAAAAATCATGACCAGCTCTAATACATTTCAGCAGCCATTTGGAAGGACATTTATTTGTTTAACTAGTCAATTGCAACCCAGCATGCACGAAGGGATCTTCCACACAGGTATGGAAGGTTAGCAGACATGATGCATGATGTGTTTGGCATGATCATGTTATTGGACAGTTTCCCTCCCCAAGGAGATTTAGCCTAAATGTTCTTGTAAGAATCACATTGTGACATATAGCTCTGGGAATAAAGAGATGCATAAACAGAAAGATGATTGAATGTTTGCAGTTCAGGGCAGACATCCTGTATTTTCAGCTTTTGTCAAGAGCTGACTTTCTATTCAAAAAATAAACCTAGGGTGAATTCTACATGTTCATAAGTACAGTGCTCTCTCCTTCAGGTCTTTCCCATAGAGGTTGTGCTTTGCTGCGATGTAGTTGAGAATAGCTCGCGTCTGCACCATCTTCATCCCATCCATTTCCACCATGGGCACTTGCTGGAACAGGAGCTGTCCATCTTCAAAGGAGGGAAAAAATGGGGATGTGTGATTCAGTTCTCACACACTTAAGATAGTTTAAACTAGTACTACAGATTGATTCAGCCTGCCTTCTTTGAAAGTTAAAACCGAAGTATTGCGGTCTCTAATAAGGATCACATCTCAGTAGAACAGCTTTCTTTAGGAAAATGTGGCTCCCCATTGGTCTGTATGATTCAAACAGAGATGCAAGAAGACGTCGTTTTCCATTCCAGCCTGTATTCATTCCATACACTGTTTCTATTCATCATTCATCTCTCTGTCCATTGTAATGGGTTTTTAAAAGATTTTTTTATTGCAACTTTTCAAGATACAATACAATAAAAAACAAACTAATAAAAAAGAGGAAGCAAAAGGAAAACAAAAAGACAAAGAGAAAAAGAAGAAAGAAAGAAAGAAAGAAAGAAAGAAAGAAAGAAAGAAAGAAAGAAAGAAAGAAAGAAAGAAAGAACACAAAGCCCTCTTTAGGTAGATCTTAACCTTTTTCTCACACAAAAGTGGGTGGACCCTCCCAGCTCTTACCTGGGAGATCCTCCTTTCCCTGCCTCTCACACAGGATCATTCATCAGCAATCCATTACTTTCCCACTGTGATAAAATTATGTAACTTACAGAATTAGTTACATAGCTTACATACATTGGTGTTGCGTTACGCCATCTCATTCATTTCAGTGCAACGTAAACTCAACACAAATGACGGTGGTGGTTTGTAAGTACTTTCAAACTGTTTTCAATGTTGTGTTTTAATATTGTAACCCCCTCTTTGGGACCTTAGGCTGAAGAACAGGCAGGAAGATAGCTGTCAAGTTCTCCCTTTTTTAAAAAGGGAAATTCCCTTTAAAATAGGCTTCCTCGCAAGAAAAAGGAAAACTTGACAGCTATGGGCAGGAAATAAATAAATAATCAATTATGTATCATTTGCGGACAGAAAGAAACAACAGTGAATACCAATCATATTAAGTGGATTGATTTCCATTCTGGACATGGGCAAATTTCTGTTGAAATTCTACGACATCCCTAAATCCAAATTCCTTTGTGTTTTTCCTGTGCAAGCAAAAACCAAACCATTTTTTTTTAACCCATGAAAATAACAGTATTTGTAGACTCTGGTGTGGATCCCAACACTAAATGGTTTCTTAGGTTTTCATTTAAAGAATCAATGGGGGATACACACACACACACACACACACACACACACACACACACACACACACACACACACATATATACACCCATTGATTCTTTAAATATATCAGTCCCATGTAGAGAGAATACCTTCACCCATAGACTTACCTTTCCGTAATTTTTCCAAGTCTTCATTTGTTTCTATAAATTGTTCTTCAAACTGAAACACAATAGAACAAACAGAATCATGTTTGTTTTTCATGTCGTAATTATCTTGAGAGCAATGCAGTACAGATGCTTGTCATTTTCCTTGACTTTAAAAGCACTTGGAACTTGGGGGACTGTTTTGAAAACTTGCAAAATGCAATACAGCCATTAAATTTTACACACACACACACACACACACACACACACACACACACACACACACTCATGCTGTACCCTTGTATTGATTCATATTACAAAAAGGATGATTGGGATGAAAAGGGCCCCTATGTCTTGGTAGAAATCATGTGCTTGGTCTGTACACAATGCAGAGTTTCTTTGCTATGTTTATTTTCAGAATGCCGCACCATTCATACAATTCTATTGCTTGAAATGACTTCAAAAGACAAACCGTCCAACCCACTGAAATGAGATCATGTTGAAGATTCTGAAGCATTCCCAGAGACGCATTTGTCTTGGCCTTCCCTCTGTAGCTGGGGTGTGTGATTCCCCCCCCCTCTTTTATATATAACATTTTCTATTATGTCAAAAATAAATTTACATATATTCTAAAACACACCCACAGGTTCTCTGTTTTGCATGCATTTCTCTGAATAATATGGCTTATTAGATGACCTCTATTCACTTGCCTGGGAGTACAGCCCAACAAACTCAGTGGGATTCCCATCTAAGTCAACATGTATAAGATTGTGCTGTATGATTGATAGCAAACAACTGTCCATTGAATTGGCAGCCAAATAGTTTTAATACTTGGGGTAGAGATTTTCCTATGCAGCTAGGGTTGCCATACATCTGGGGAAAACTGGACATGTCCTCTTTTGGAGGGCCAACATGCCCACCCAGGTGGATTTTTACATTTTACAGGAAATGTCTGAGTTTTTTTGGGGGGGAGGGCCTGGGCTTGGGCTGCTCTGCATGCTGTGGCCGCTGCCAGCCTGAGCTGGGGATGCTTCACCAGATGCTTACAACATTATCCTGAGTTGTAGGAGTGGATGTGTTTGTGTATGCAGACACAAACATACAGAGAGAATTGCGTTGATAGCATAACATGCTGCACATCTATTCCGCTGTGTGTGCAAAGGAGGCCATTCACCTTAACTATTGCTAGTTCATTCATCCAGCGTTGCCTCCCCCCCCCTTTATTTTTATGGTCACACAAACCTCCACTCCAGCTGCCGCAAGGAGCCAGCGTATAGATTCCATCTTCCCTCTCCCTCGAACGTAGTGTAACTTGGGTTTCCCAGCCATCTTTTCAGCCTTCTACTTTGTCGAATACTGCACAACTGGGTAAATGGCTTCACAGTAGAACAATGTTATGGACTGTCCTAAAATAGAAGCTACAGGAAATTGGGGATCAAACAGACAGAACAGACCTTGCAATTAAGTTAACCATTTACCTTAAGTAGGGGTTGATGTACCCTGAACCATTTGATAGTGATAGCTGTTGCAACCAGAGCTGCCAACTTTTGAACTGAACACAAAAAGAGTTCTGCTGGATCAGCATCTTGTTCTACAGCAGCCAACCAGATGTCTATGAGAAGCTTGCAAGCAGAGCCTGAAAAAAACAGTACTGTACTCTCCCCTTGTATTGTTTCCAGTAACTGGTATTCAGAAACAGGCTGCCTATGATAGTGGAGGTAGAATTACAGTGCTACCTCGCTAGACGAATGCCTCACAAGACGAAAAACTCGCAAAACGAAAGTGTTTTGCGATTTCAATGGATACTCACAAGACAAAGTTTCCTATGGTGTGCTTCGCAGGACGATTTTTTTTCGTCCCATAGAATGCCTTGCGAGGCACCCTATGGGAAACCGCACTTCAATGCATTCCTATGGGAGCCGCTTCGCAAAATGAATTTTTCGCTATACGAAGCGACTCGCGGGACGAATTAAATTCGTCTAACGAGGCACCACTGTACCTCTATGTGATCAGACTATGGACTTCCTCTTCAGCTCACCTTTTCCTTATTACATTGCCTGAACTATTGCCTCTGTGTGACGTGACCTTGGACTGTCTCTTGACCTTGACCTTGCCTGAAATACTAGCTGGGTGTCCAGTACCTGGACTGCCTTTTGGCCTTTTTATGGACCCTTTCCAGCTGGAAGACCTGGCCTGAAAATCTCCCAATCTTCAGCTTCATTGAATGTCCTCAAGTTCTAGCATTATGAGGGTGGGACTCCCCTCTATCCACTTTCTCTACCCTGTGCATAATTATATATATATATGTCTATCATAATTTTATACACCTCCATTCGCTCCTCTAGCTGTGCCTTTAATGGCCATGTGATGTTCTATAACAGTACTCTACTCTGCCTTGGCCAGACCCCACCTGGAGTACTGTATCCAGTTATGGGCACCACAGTTTAAGAAGGCTATTGACAAGCTGAAACATGTGCAAGTTGATAAAGGATCTGGAAAGGAAGTGTTTCAGATATTTGAAGGGCTGCCACATGGAACATGGAGCAAAATGGGCCCAAGGCCCCCTACAAACTAGGAATTGTCATTTGATATAGCGTGCCTGTTCATTCGGCTTTCATTCAATCTTGAACCCCTCCCGGTTCACTACAGTTTCAGCATTTTGTTGTTCTTGTGGTTTGCTGTGCAGCAGGGCTTGTCATCCATTTAGAAAAGTTTGAACCAACTTATGTAACAAGGTGTCCACTTACAAAATCAGCTGGGTTCTGTAATCTGACTTCTCTGACTCATATCAGATGTGCATATATACTGCATGAATATGCAGAATACTGTCTTCATACATTCCTCTTTCGTTTCCCCGCAACCTGCTGGCTGAGTGTGTTCAGCGTGTTTGGTCCTTCATGTTTTCTGCTTTGGGTTCAAAAGAGCACTTGCCATTCTTGTTGGAAGTGGTCTAGACACCTCAGTTTATTACAGCTAGCCGGTGGGGAACAGTTGCCCCACTTTTGTGGTACCTATAGCCCCTCTGGACAGCAATAATGTAGCACTGGGGAAATCTTGCAGAACAAACCCGAGCTAAATAAACCCAAAACGAATGCACTATTATTGTGTCAGAACATGCTGCAGAATACAGCCACAAAAAACCACCACCAGTCTTGGGGGGTCTCTTGTCTCCCAGGTCCTAGTCCAACACTTCAATCACTACACCACACTGAAAGGTGTTTGTAAGACGGGATTAAAAATAAATAAAAATAAAGGGAGGGAACACATTCTCTCCCCACAGATTTGTAGTTTGGACAGAAGTATCCATTTGGTAATATAGATGTGTGAACTGAAAACTACTGTGTGCTTCCTAATTTGAGAAGAAATTAAAATTCTAAACAGCGAATAGAACTTCTGAAACAATTGGTTTCCTTAAGGGTCATGGAAGGAAAGTTCCCTCTCCTCCTCCTAGCAGCCATCTGAGACTCCCCCAAAGGCTTCCAGGAAAAAGTCATCCCTAACCGCTTCCCCTCTCTCTTGGCGTATAACTATTGTCAGCTTGTTCTTCTAGCAGTTGGTAAATTGTTCCAATGAATTCTCTGCGAAGCCTGCCTCACTTTCTTCCCTCTTACATACCACAAAGCCCCAGAATAGTGGACCTTGTTTATTTTATCCAGCTTCTTCCCGGCTCCTCTTTTTCCCCCTCTCTGCCCCTCCTGACAACCCTCACAACTCAGGAAAAGAAACTCTTGTGCTCCAACGTCTAAGTTTGCAGTTATTTCCCAGCCACGATATATCCCCTATTAAAGCTGCCTATCCAATTTGCTTACCCAGCTAGTTTTAATTCTGCTCACATTTGCTTTCACCTTTTTAGATTCTACTTCTCGACTCTCTAAAATCCCTCTTCCCCTTCCCCAGCACAGCAAGCTAGCAACATGCAAACTTTGGCAGATGTCAAGTTTATTTTAAACAGCTGAACTACTGGCCCCATTTTCCCTCCCCTCCAGCCCTCGTTTATATGTTAGGAAAGGGAAGCAGCGTCTGATACTGAACACTTACTTCCAAGCTTCTTGTTTTGACTTCCCTTCCACCCACTCGACTGTAGTTTCTGCGTTCTGCTTTCCTTTCCTTTCCCTCCAATCTCTTTAAAATCCCACCGTCCTGCTTTCAAAAAGAAAAAGAAAAAAGCCCTTGTTCTCCTTTGCTCTCTACCGTAGCTAATGCCTGCTAAAGTGGAATTTTTAAAAAATGCCAATCTGCCACCTTTGCTGCACTTCCTGGTTTAAATTACTTCCACATAGCTGAGTGCAGAAAGCAAAGCACTTCACATTTTCCAGTACTAACCTCCAAACCTGAATCCCCTTCCAGGGTCTAGGCAAAGAAACTGAGCTTCAAAATGCTTTTTTTTTTGGTTTGGTTTTGGTTTTGTTCCACCTTCTATGAAGATTTGCACGAGGATTATCCTGCCGCACAGATCGAATCAGCTTTGCCTGAGTTGCCCACAACTTCCTGACACTTTGGTCTCTCTCACCACCCTTACAGACGGGGAGGAGGAAATCTATGCAGCGTCAGGAGTCAGCTGTAGTCCTATAAAATTCCTGAGGCGTGGCTCCCCTCTGGAGAGAGAATATTCTGGATACTAGTTTATTGTGGACAGAGCTCACTTCATCAGATGCATTCTGTGTTATCCTCGTGTATGTGTGTATTAGTGTGTGTGTATGTAAAAAAGATAAAAAAATAAAATTTGAGGTGCTCCTATCCAGTGCTATTTTTGTAGAAAACGGGTGCCGGGCCTGGAGCTCACCATGAACTCCCCCCCCAATGTTCTCTTAGAAGGATGAGTTCCGGAGAGTTCTGGCTGGGGGGGGGGTGAGCCCTGCTCATATGATAAATTGTAAAATGCTTCACCACTCCCCTCTTCCAGCACCCATTCCCCTATTTCTATTGAATTTGTAATAGACAGTTAAGTGGGTGAGAAAACCTGGCTGACAAGACTTGTTTTGCAAGGTAGGCATTCGATTAGATTGGAAAATAAAAATATTGCTCAGAAAAAAAGGGAAGGGGAGAAGAAAGACCTTATACCTATATTCAAGGCTTTTTTGTGTTGAAGGTGGTTACTGGTATGGTGTAGTGGCCATCTTTTGCTGCCCGTGGCAGCCATTTTGTGCTGGCACCCACAGCACTTTTGTCAATATATGAGTACCGGCACCTCTCCTCCTTTCTTTTTCAACCAAAAGGTTATGATACCACGACCCTACTACGTATAACCCTGCTGAATCCAGTAAAGCAATCTTGATTCCTTTGATTCCTCACTTGAAACAGACAGTATTGATCCCACCAGCAGGAAGTGGGGAACAGAAGCCAGGACAGCTGTAAAGCAAGTAAATATTTTGCTGCCATTTCTCTGCTTTGCTCCCTTCTGAAGGGAGAGGAGAGATGCTGGAGCATCCATGAAGGACCCTGGACCCGCACACTGCTGATTTGCAGCAGCTGGCCTGATGACAGACTTCTGGGCCAGGTTAAAGCGAGAGAATTGTTGGGTCGAAGGGGGATTGCTTTCGGATGGTGCAATCTGACTTTCCATTTTATAGAATCATAGAATCATAGAGTTGGAAGAGACCACAAGGGCCATCCAGTCCAACCCCCTGCCAAGCAGGAAACACCATCAAAGCATTTTTGACATATGGCTGTCAAGCCTCTGCTTAAAGACCTCCAAAGAAGGAGACTCCACCACACTCCTTGGTAGCAAATTCCACTGCCGAACAGCTCTTACTGTCAGGAAGTTCTTCCTAATGTTTAGGTGGAATCTTCTTTCTTGAAGTTTGAATCCATTGCTCCGTGACCGCTTCTCTGGAGCAGCAGAAAACAACCTTTCTCCCTCTTCCATATGACATCCTTTTATATATTTGAACATGGCTATCATATCACCCCTTAACCTTCTCTTCTCCAGGCTAAACATACCCAGCTCCCTAAGCCGTTCCTCATAAGGCATCGTTTCCAGGCCTTTGACCATTTTGGTTGCCCTCTTCTGGACACGTTCCAGCTTGTCAGTATCCTTCTTGAACTGTGGTGCCCAGAACTGGACACAGTACTCCAGGTGAGGTCTGACCAGAGCAGAATACAGTGGTACTATTACTTCCCTAGATCTAGATGCTATACTCCTATTGATGCAGCCCAGAATTGCATTGGCTTTTTTAGCTGCTGCATCACACTGCTGACTCATGTCAAGTCTGTGGTCTACCAAGACTCCTAGGTCCTTTTCACATGTACTGCTCTCAAGCCAGGTGTCACCCATCCTGTATTTGTGCCTTTCATTTTTTTTTTTTTTGCCCAAGTGTAGTACTTTACATTTCTCCTTGTTAAAATTCATCTTGTTTGCTTTGGCCCAAATGTCTAATCTGTTAAGGTCATTTTGAAGTGTGATCCTGTCCTCTGGGGTATTAGCCACCCCTCCCAATTTGGTGTCGTCTGCAAACTTGCTCAGGATGCCCTCAAGCCCATCATCCAAGTCATTGATAAAGATGTTGAATAAGACTGGGCCCAAGACAGAACCCTGTGGCACCCCACTAGTCACTACTCTCCAGGATGAGGAGGAGCCATTGATGAGCACCCTTTGGGTTCGGTCAGTAAGCCAGTTACAAATCCACTGAATGGTAGCATTGTCTAGCCCACATTTTACCAGCTTCTTTACAAGAATATCATGGGGCACCTTGTCAAAGGCCTTGCTGAAATCAAGATAGGCTACATCCACAGTGTTCCCTTCATCTACCAGGCTTGTAATTCTGTCAAAAACGAGATCAGATTAGTCTGACATGACTTATTTTTCAGAAACCCATGCTGACTTTTGGTGATCACAGCGTTCCTTTCTAGGTGCTCACAGACTGTTTGCTTAATGATCTGCTCTAGAATCTTTCCTGGTATTGATGTCAGGCTGACTGGGCGGTAATTGTTTGGGTCCTCTCTTTTGCCTGGGGATTAAATGAGCAATTGCATGTGGACCAGATAATGCACTACCACCACTGAACAACAGCTGTTCCTAGGCCTACCTCTTTTTGCCATTCCTAAGAGAGTATTTTCAGATGTCAATGTAAGTACTTTCCGCGTAATTTCATTGGTGTAGTTTTCTACCCCGTACAAAAATAGTAACAGGGCGTAATCCAGTGATAAAATATTGTGGTCAGTGGAGCAACGGAACAAATCATGTGCTTTTCATGTGAAAATAAATGATCTGAGCATTATTATTTTTTTAAAAAACAACCCATGCCTGTCATCGGGGATTTGGGCGAAGGGAAAACATGAAGGGTGTTTCACGCATGATGCAGCAGGAAGCGCCTGGCACCATATTTACACCTGGCAGGAAGCCACAGGTCCTGTCAGTCTGATATCAATATAGAAGGTGTAGCTTTGGCTTTTAAAAACTGAATGGTAAGACAGTGGAAAGAGACTTCACCAGAGTAGGTGGAATTTCCCAGGCTGTAGGACTTTTTAAAGCACAATTTCTTTCTGTGTGGAGAAAGAGATCGGATAAAGCAAGGCTTTGCAAAAGGTTAGTACTGGATGTTTGAAATAAGTGACTTTTTCAGCCTTAGCATGTGCAATTCTATGCAGGTCTACCGCAAAGTACCGTAAGCGCCACTGCAGCCAATGGAACTCAATGTGGATATAGGATTGCAGTTTAAGAGGCTTTAATTTATCTGCTGTGTGGGTTACGGGTTAAATATTAACTTCAAAAAGCTACTTGGAGCAATGCAATTATTATTATTATTTTTTACAGTTTTCTGACTTCCCAGTGCATTTGACACAAGGAAAGAGGGGAGAAATAATTGCATTTTAATCTATGAAACAGGGCAAGTGGAAATAAAGCATGGGGCGGATTAGCCAGGGCGAAGAGTGAAAGCACAGGATGAGGGATAGGAAGGGAAGATAAAGAGTGGCTGAAATTCAGCTGGATGAAAGCAAAGAGAAGGGGCTTTGCTACATGTTTGGGCATGAAATGTGGTTCAGAATGGCATGTTTTGCTTTGAAGCAAAACCACAGGTCAGAGAGGAATGTTCCCTCTTGGTGTGAGAAGGGGGATTTCAGATGTTTTTCTGTTGCTGGAGGGAGTGGAAACATTGTAGGAGCTCTTATAGAAGAAAGACATTGCTGGGGGAAAAACATTTGGGAACAGACTACCATCATTTTATGGGGGCAAATCAAAGGCTGTAAAAATCTCACAACCATACTTTTCTGGGAATAAGCACCATTGAATTCTGTGACACTTGTTTCTGTGTGGGACTTGGTTGTGTAAGATGGGATTCCCTAAGCACACTTTCCTGGAAGTGAGTGCCACTGAGTTTCATTGGACTTGCTTCCAAGCAAACATGCATAGGATTGTGTTGTAAAAAAAATTGTGTTGTGTTGTGTTGCGTTTCCATGTCACCATTTTAATATTATTATGCACTATTATTTTAGATCTATTGCAAAATGTCCTTAAATTTAGGATTGGTTTCTGCATACAACAAAAGCTGTTGATTGATGTCTGTACTGAACAGTTTGAAATAAATAAATAAATAAATAAGAATGAATATGTTGATTTTCTGCATACTGTTAAATGCAGATAATACAAGAATGGAACATGTGCAGTTTTGGAATTTTTAATGCAAGCCAAAACAGCAACAACTTGGCTCGCTCCTCAAGGCAATACCATTTCCTCCTTTCAGTTGGCCCCAGTTGCAAACTTTTCTTGTCCGCCCAACCACCCATCTGGGTCCAGCTGCAAACCTCTGAATCTCATGCTCTGCCACGAAAGCATCAGCATGTGAAAACAGCTAAGGGCGAGGGGGTATCTCTTTAAGGTGAAATAAACTAGATGACGTCAATGAAACAAACTTTACATGTAAAAGAATGGCAAAGCTCACAGTTTTGCAGCTGCCACATTGAACTTGAACCTTAACAAGTCCTAAGCTGCCTGCTGGGGAACTGTTTGCATTGCTTTTTCTCTTACAATAACATTTAACCTCTCTGATGTGCTGTGGATTTCATTCCAGTCTTAAACGATGCACTGCCTGGGCATGTAGAGCTGGTAAAGAGCTTTTCAACTGTGACATCTTTGCAGAACAGTAATCTTGTTCATCCATTTTTGAGGGCAATGGAAAACTTGGTGTTTACGTTAGATTAAGTTTTCATCAGCCTTTGAGCATTAATACCTGTGACTCATAGTAACTCCCAAGCCGCTGCTCTTTTCTCCCTCCAGGGTTCTCCTTTGTGTCAGGTATGAGAAGCAAGAGGACGTGGCTCAGACATAATGATATTGAGCTGAGAAACCACCCTAGTCATATTGTGTTTGTAAGCAGCGTTTAAAGCAGAGTTTCCCAGCTCAGATACCATAGGAAATGTTGTTTAACCAGTCAGTAAATAAGCATTGAAAGGCAAACATGTGAAGAGGGGAGGGTGGAGGGAATGCGCATTGCACATGCACACTGTTCATTCTTGAGCCAGTAAACAATGGTTTGCTGTTTCTTTGTTGTTTGAACTCGGTTTAGGGGGATGGAGACTCAACCGAGGGTGCAGTCAGATTTGGCGGTTGCTGCGTTTGTTTTCCTGATTATAAGGCTAGCGCTGCTCTCCCAAATTATAAGGTTCCATTTATATTGCATTACCTGTTGTGTTGTGCAACTGGCTTTTTAATTAAGATACCATCATGTGAGCTAAATTTTAAATTGGGGGGGGGGACTGTATCCCGGAATACTCCCTCAAATTTCATCTCGTGAAATTACAACACAAATCTCCAACAATTTTCTGGGTTGACAGTGTTGTAAATGGCTTGTTTATGGAAGAAAATACAGTGGTACCTCGGTTTTTGAACATAATCCGTTCCAAAAGACCGTTCGAGTTCAGAAACGTTTGAAAACCGAGGCACAATGGGCCTCTTAATGGGTACCTCTTAACCTGAGGTACCACTTTAGCTAATGGGGCCTCCCGCTGCCACCGTACCACCGGCACACAATTTCTGTTCTCATCCTGGGGCAAAGTTCTCAACCCAAGGTACTACTTCCGGGTTAGCGGAGTCTGTAACCCAAAGTGTTTGTAACCCGAGGTACCACTGTATTTTTTTCTCCCAAGAAAATGGTAACTTGAAACACACACCATTCAGAGGTGCTAATTTTAGGCATCTGAATTTTGCACTCAGTTTTTTTATATCTGAGAACAAACATCAAGTAACCGAACCCCACTTTCCTCTCCTTTGTGTAGCTATACACTCAGTATGCCACAGCTTGGTTAAACTGGAATAACCCCCCTCCAACCTGCTAAAAAAAACCTCATGTGCCTTGACTGAGTGGAGGGGGAAGGTTGGGTGGGAATAATGAGAGACATGCGCAGCTGAAGGGGATGAGAAAACTAGACATGAACTTAAGCATGTTTGAATTCAGATGTGTGTTTAACCATGTTCACTGGAACACAGTGTTCTCCCCTTAAATGTGCTTGGGACTATAGACAATCCTTCCAAGTCCTTTCCCTGTTGTAACCACAAGAATACTCAACCTTTCCATCTGTGCATAATAGGTATTCTCTTCATTTTGCTCCACCTAATCAAACTTTTCAGCAAAATAAAAAAATTCCTTCAGTAGCACCTTAAAGACCAACTAAGTTTATATTTTGGTATGAGCTTTCGTGTGCATGCACACTTCTTCAGATACACATCTGAAGAAGAAGATACACATCTGTATCTGAAGAAGTGTGCATGCACATGAAAGCTCATACCAAAATATAAACTTAGTTGGTCTTTAAGGTGCTACTGAAGGAATTTTTTTATTTTGCTTCGACTCAGACCAACACGGCTACCTACCTGTAACTAAAACTTTTCAGCAAAATCGTACCTGCATGGTTGTGTACACAATTTATTTAATTAAACTTTTTCTTCTCCCCATTAAATGGCACTCGTCAGGAAACCAGCAGCTTGGAAATATGTCTGGGAAACCGAAACTGACGTACTTTGAAGGCAGAGGAAGAATGGAGTCCATCCGATGGCTCTTAGCAGCAGCTGGAGTGGAGGTTGGTTGCTTATGTTTGGAAGACTCCCCTTGCACCGGATTGCTTGTGAAATTTGCACTATTGTGTGCTCCGAGCTTTGAACGGGAGATTTCACAATTCACAGCTCACACTCTTAGCTATTTCTGTATCTACAGAAGAACCAATGCAGTACCTTTATGCAATAGAAAGAACGGGTATGACATAGGAATGAAAATAACCTGATCTGTTTTCCTGTCTTTTTCCAGTTTGAAGAAGAGTTTTTGAAAACAAGAGAACAGTATTTGAAGTTAATCAAAGGTAAAACTCACAGTGCAAACCTATATATGCCTATTCAGCGGGGAACCCCACTAAATTCAGTGGGGCTTAAGCCCAGATAAGTGAACAGCTTTTTGCTACCCATGTATCTTTTTCTCCAAAATCTGAAAATACCATTTGACATGTTTGACAAATATGTCATCTGAAACGGCAGACAAACTCCATTCATTTGTTTATGGATAACCTTGCAGGTGGTTTGCACGTCCAACTAAATCTGAGCAAGTGTCTGAAGCTTTACTTATAACCTGGATTTAAGGCTGTTGACAAGGGGGTTAAACTGATTATAACTGCACTATAAATGCTAAGTCTTTATCAGCATATATGCTGCAGCTGTGATCAGTTAAACCACTAAGAATAGGCTTAAATCTTCCAGGTTATAAATGGCTTAAATCTAGGTTGTTAAGTGGATTGTTTGCTCAGATTTAGCTAGATGAGCAAACTATCTACAAGATTTTCCTTGGAGAGATTAGTGGAGTTCAACAGACTTTCCAGATGACATATTGACAAAGGGTACAGGAGCAGCAAAAGCCATCATGGATGGTTGTTTCCTAACACCTTGCGTTGCTTCTTTTCCTTACTGTAGGCAATTCATGTGTGCATCTGAGTTTTTATATGGAATGTTGGTGCTGTAGGTGCAGGCAATGTTTCATGAGAACATGCATTCTATAGATAACATACAGTGAGGAATGCACAGAGATTGCTGCCGTTTCTCACAAGTGTTTGACTCTGAAGTCACTATTTTTATTTCAGCTAGAAGTAGGCATGTGGCTGAACTCTTGGGCTAGCTAGACAGTTGTTGAGTTTTTTGGAGAGCTGAAGGTGGTTTGAGAGAGACCTCAGCATCCATGGGTGTACACACACATTTCTTTTGTCCCACTATTGTTACCTCCGGTCAAACAGGTTTTGCATGTTTTCTGAAACCACAAGGCAAAAGTGAAATGCCCGCATACAAGAAGCAGCAAAAGAAGCAGAACTTCTTTCTTTTGTCCAGCCAGGGGTGTTTTCACACATTAAGCACAAGTCACGCTGTTGCCTCTTCTGCTCCTGCTCCTGAATGTACCACATATAAAATATAAAATGTAAAATCTATATTTTTAGGAATATATTTTAAAATATTTCTATCCTGCCTTGCTGCCCCCCACACCACAAAGCAAAAGATGTCCAAATGTGTGTCATGAGTGTATCATGTGGATGGCAAATACAATATTAATTATTGGAGACCTGGAGGGGAAAAACATAATTAATATTCTCCCCCAAATGTGTAATATTCCTCAGTGCAAAATATCTTTTTAATTTTATTGCATGTTACATAATCTAGGCTGCAATCCACAAGCTTTTCCTTGAAGGCAATTTTAAATGGGCTTGAATATCTGGGTTGTGGGATAGAATATTGTAACATGCCTCCTTGGAACAATTAGCTTATTTCCCTTTATTTTGTTTGGTGTATTCTTTTGGGGGTGGTAGATTATAAAATGGCCCCAGGATCTGACATTCAAATGGTCTGAGCATGTAGAAATCTGACGATTTAAAGGTGTGGTTGATTCTTGGAATGCTGCAGAACCCATGGGAGGCTGGAGGTTTGAATCATATGTAAAACAGGGCCTGTGATAGAAAATTCACTGCTTAGCAATGTTTTCAAAGCCTTTTAATTATTTAAGCATTGTTTAGCCAAAAAGGTTCACAGAGTGGCTTACAGATTTTGGAAAAAAAAAAACCAAACAAGACAGTTCCTGCTCTCAGGCTAACAGTCTAAAAGATGTGACACAAAACGGAAAAGGTGTTGGGCAGAGAAGAGGAAAATAACCAAAAAGCAAATACTGTACCAGTTCTTAGTGTTACTCGTTTCTTCTAAAAAGCTAGCTGGGGTGGAAACATTTCGGGGAAAGAAAGCCAAAAGGGGCTGGTCTCTCTGCAGAACTAACATAGGAGCCCTAGCAAAGCACTTTGTGCTATGCTGAGCTGATTTTCCCCCAACCCTGCAAACTGTGTTAAGTATTGGTTGTTTTTTCTATCTCAGGTTGTGAGCTTGATGCAATCTTGTGTTAGACACTCACACAGGTGGCATCTGGGAAAAGGTAGGAGAGCTTATTCAGTGAGTCAAATGTTGGAATCATTGGTCACAATAGCAGAGAGAAGTCAGCTTTTCTTCTCTGACACCGGAATAGCCTCCAGTCTTTTGGAAGGTTGCGCACACATTCCAGGCATGAGATATGTTGTTAAATGATAGTAGATTGAAATTTCTCTTGGCTGTTTGCCTTCTGGCAGAAAGTGAGGCTGCATGCTAGCTTTGAAAGTGCTTCACTGTGGAGGAATCTTGCCACATTTCCTTAATCTCACAGAATAACTGTTTTGGAAAGATGAATGACTTTGCTTTTGCTTGTTTTCCTTTGCTTTCCTAAAGATGGATACTTGCTGTTTGATCAAGTCCCTCTGGTCGAGATGGATGGGCTGAAGCTGGTCCAGACCAAGGCCATCCTCAACTACATCGCGGGGAAATATAACCTCCATGGGAAGAACCTGAAAGAAAGAGCACAGTACTGTATCATGGTTCACCATACTGTACTTGATAGCTGCATTAAAAGACCCCAGTGGCATTAACAGTATTTGCACATGCTCACAAATTTGCATTGCCTAGGAAAGAGGAGAAAACCTGTGAGAGGCCAGGGAAAAGATACTCTGGAAGATTTTGGCTTCTGGTTTGGTGTCTAACTTGTTCTAACACCCATCCCATATGTGTGTTCATCCTGTGTGTTACATTTTATGGGTGATGTCCAATGTTGATCACACTCAGAATAGACCCACTGAAATCCATGAGCAAAAGGCCACTGATTTCAATGGTCTCCTTGTTCTTCTATGTATGACTAACCTTGGCTTTTACCCTAACATCCTACTGTTATGTGCTCTCACTTTAGAGTGTCAAGGAGCAGTATTTAGAGGTTCGGCTTCCTTTTGGATGATAGAGAGGGAACCCTGGAGGCTTAGGGTGCCTTCGTAAATAATGGCATTATTTACATATCTAGAGATGGGACACACTGGAAGCAAACAGCCTTTCCACCAGCCAGTAGCAGCTCCCTAGGCTGCTATTTCTGCAGCTCCCTTAAAGTAGCTCTCAGGTTCAGCTAATTCCACTTAGAAACTTGCAGTTCTCTCTAAGGGGGTTCAGATAACCCCTAAGCATTGAAATAATGCACGAAGATAAGTCAACAGGCCACGTAAGCTAGACCCACTGCCCATTTTTGTGTTCCTATTTCCCCAAGAAGTTCAATCTAGCAGATTAATTTTCCTTACCCATGCCTCCCTTGTCCTCACAGCATTGACATGTATGTGGAAGGAACCATGGACCTGATGGGCATGATTCTGGCGTATTCCTTCTCTCCACCTGAGCAAAAGGAGAAGCAGCTTGCTTCTATTCTTGAGAAGGCCACCACCAGGTACTTCCCAGTCTACGAAAAGGTATGACAACAACGATTCCCATTCGTACCTTACATCAGGGATGGGGAACCCAAAACTGAGCTACACATTACCCAGAACCAGCCTGTGCCAACCTGGTGCCTTCTAGATCTTTTGGACAATAATTCCCAACTGGCAGGGTACTTCAAGGACCAATCCTTACCCTCTCCTTCCAGGTCCCCAAAAATTTATTTGCAGTGCCTTGCCCAACTTTGTTACCAAATCAGTGGATGGACTAAATCGATGCCTGGGGTTGTCCCTTTTTGGTTTTCAACATCATCACTTGATAAAGATTTGCATAGCTGGGAATATAGATCGCAGGGAGAGGGCTAGATTTCTCCCTCCAAGCATTCAAGTCCCAGCAGGCAGGTCTTCTCAGCCTTGGCTACCAAGTGATGGCCGTTCCACCAGGCATCACTTCTGTCTAGTAAGTCTCTCTGTAAACTAATAGTGATCTCAATTCTTTGAGTGCTTGTTTTTATGCAGCCAAAATGGCATCATGCAGACATATGAGGTATCAGCATGCTTTGGGGAACCCCTGAGGTTTTCACAAAAGCAAAAGCTCTTTAGGTGGGGAGGGCCACTAAGGCAGTTTTTTTAAAAAAAACAAAACACCTTGAAACACCCAGAAGGGGCAAAGCATGGTGTGCTGAGTGACTGGTTTTTGGGGGGAAGGGGAGATGAAAATGAGAATGGGTAGCTGGAATCCTGCAAATTCTGGTGATTCCCTCACAGCTTGGGGGGGGGGGGTTTCGCCTGCATTATCTCTTATTTGAGCCTGTCTCACCTGGTCCAAATACGCCTGTAAGGGAGAGGGGTGGGGAGGGAGCTATCAAGTTCTCTGTAGCATATATGACGTTTGAACAGAAGTCGGCCACACTATCCCAAAAATCTCCAGCAAAATTAAAAGGACATTCTTTATTGTTGTTTTCTAGGCCCTGAAACAGCCTGGACAAGAGTTTCTCGTTGGCAATCGCCTCAGCTGGGCAGATGTACAGCTGCTTGAAGCGATCTTAATGGTGGAAGAGCTAAAATCTGATGTTCTTGCACCCTTCCCTCAACTGCAGGTAAACTGTTGGTCGGGTGTGTTGTGCAGAATGTGTCATGTCTCAGAATGTGTCGGTTCTGACCTCTGGATTGACGTGTGTAGAATTCAACTAAGGCTAAGCTTGACCCTTATACACAAGGGACTATAATGATTCCCTATCTGGGCAACGGATTCCAGGAAGCTGCCTTCTAGAAAGTCAGACCGTCAGTCCATCCAACTCAGATTTGTCTACACCAGCTGGCCAATTCTCCATAATTTCAGGCAGGGGAACCTCTGAGCCCCACTTGGGGATTGAACCTGGAACCTTCTGCATACAAAGCAGAGGTTGTACCATGGATTTATGGCCCTTCCTGCTCCTTCCCTGTTCCCTCTCAGCATGCTGGATGAAGGACTCTGGGCAGGGTGCAGTGACCTCTCTTTGCTCCTCTTCCTCACCCCCCCCCCAATCTTTAGACAATGTGCTGTGACCATGACTCATTTATATATACAGTGCTTGATTTGTTAAAACAACAACAACCCTCAAAGTTGTCAACTCAGTGGTGTTGATGTGATGAAGCAAGCCAAAGGAGAAACCAGACCACTGTGCCCACCTTCTCTCCCCCACGCTTCTCAGGTCCTGCAGCTACCTTGACGCAGTGGCTCTCTGACACTGTTCTTGGCAGACTGGCAATCCCTAAGTGCCAGTGGCATAGCGTGGGTTGCTGGCACCTTAGGCGGGGCAAGTGTTATTCCCCCACCCCCGGTGGACTGGGCAGCTGGTGTGGGGGCATGTGCTGGGGTGTGTGTGTTTGCACAGAGCCTGCAAGGAGGATGAACGGAACTCGCCTCCAATAGCCTCTTCGCTGGCTGCTTCCATCCACCTGCCCTCTAAACCAACCCACCCGCTGCCGTGCCTCAGCTGCCAGGGCTCTGTGCCTGTCTTGGGGGTGCCTGGTTGTGCCCCCTCAAACACGTACGCCCTGGGCCACAGTCCCCCTGCCTTCCCCAAAGGCACACTCCACAGAGCTGCTTCCCTGTGCACAATCCCCATCTGGTACTATTATGTTTACTTTTCTGCTTGTGAATACAAGTACTGGCAAAGGGGCAGCGGGGTCGAAAGAGGTCATGGTAAAAGGATCAATGCCAACTGGCAAGGCAGCAGAGAACACCAGGTTGGTGGCATCAGAGATCAAGAAGGCAGCAGGGTGAGAGGGTGTGTTTCTGGTTCAGAATATATGAGGCCGCCAAACTGCTGTCCTGCATCCAAGTGTACGGAGTCATTTGGATTTCTTCAAACATTCTGCCTTAAAGGGTTTCGCGCAGGTTTGTACATGAATTGAACCAGATTATCTTCATTAGTGGAACAGTTTCGAAATGCTGTGAATCAAGATTGGAGTAAGGATAGATGAATCTGCCAGATTCAAGTTGTCTCTTTTTTCCAATCTCAAGTGGAGTTTGCCACCTTTCCAGGTTTTTTTTCACCAGGTTTTTTTTTTAGTGCTCATATTTCTTAACACGGAGACTATTGTATCCAGTGTAGTAGCCTAATACACACCACCTTTGCAAGTGATTTCCCCCAATAGAAATCGTTTGGGGAACTCACCTTCACTTACAGTATATGTGATTTTTGTGTACTTTCCCCTAAAAATTCCATTTTTGTGGAGGGGAAAAGTTCTTTTGGAGAAGCGCATGGCAAAATGTGAAGAAGTGCAAATGCTGAAGGACAGTTTCCTGTTTCATGGAACATGAATTATGCTATTTATCCTTAAAATGCAAATTTCTCCAACATCCTTGGGACAAATGGGGAGAAGTGGAGTTTTTCTTGGGGAGTGGGTTGTGGTGGCAGGAATGTGTACTCAGGAAGATGTACAATAGGGAAGTTCCCACATAGCTCCAGCAATGTGCCCAGAGGCTTCCACTTATGCAGCTGATTGGAGCATTTTGTTTCCATATCAAAAGAGTGGGCCTTTTTGCCAGGATTTAGATGTTGGCACCACAGAGTGGGATCCATTCGGGGGTGGGGAGCAGCAACCAGACCATGTGGATATTAGCTCTTTTTTATGTGCAGGGCAAGTCTCTCTTCTTGATGGTTGCTTTATATTGGCATAACCCAGGTGGCACTGTGGGTTAAACCACAGAGCCTAGGGCTTGCCGATCAGAAGGTCAGCAGTTCGAATCCCTGTGACGGGGTGAGCTCCCGTTGCTCGGTCCCTGCTCCTGCCCACCTAGCAGTTCGAAAGCACATCAAAGTGCAAGTAGATAAATAGGGACCGCTCCGGCGGGAAGGTAAACGGCGTTTCCGTGTGCTGCTCTGGTTCGCCAGAAGAAGCTTAGTCATGCTGGCCACATGACCCGGAAGCTGTCTGCGGACAAACGCCGGCTCCCTCGGCCTATAGAGCGAGATGAGCGCCGCAACCCCAGAGTCGGACACGACTGGACCTGATGGTCAGGGGCCCCTTTACCTTTACCTTTAACTCCTTTCTAAACAACTCTTTGGGTTGTATTTTCAAAAATCCTTTTAAAAGGATGTTGGTCTATACCAGGCACCCCCAAACTGCGGCCCTCCAGATGTTTTAGCCTACAACTCCCATGATCCCTAGCTAACAGGACCAGTGATTGGGGAAGTTGGGAATTGTAGTCAAAAACATCTGGAGGGCGAAGTTTGGGGGTGCCTGGTCTATACTCAAGAAGCTATTCTGTTGCTCTTTTTTTTGGTTATTTTTTATTTTAATTTTTAAAAAAAGCTTTTTCTTCAATTAGTTTCTAGGGCAGTCTTCCATGTCAGACAAGAAAAACATTTTGTTTACTTCACTGATAGGAATATCTCTTAATGCAGGGATAGCATCTTCTTGTGGTTTTTTCCATTTCTGATTTTTTGCGTCGTGGTCTGTAATGGTGTGTGTGGAATTCAGTGGAGCAGTACTGATCATGTTAATACCAAAGAGGAGTACATAGCCTATTCCCACGCTAACTAAAAGGTAGACAGGCAAAGCAACAGCCCAGAACTTTTGAGGCCAGTATGTTAACCCCCATGAGAACAGCCAGGATTCAGGTATATAGGCCCAGACAAGGTACAGCATAAATATGAACCGGGATCCTAAATACAGAACAAAGCCCATATATAGCTCTTTCTGGCAATGGGGCCAGTGAGTTTTCAACCATGATGCTGTCTTCTATTTATGTAGGATTGCAACTGTCTCGTTAAACTGCCTTCGCAGACACCCACCCACCCAAATCCATCATTCAACTGACTGCAGTCGTCGATAGTCCCATTGACTCCGGCGCAGTCCCGGCTTGCTGCTTCTATTCTGTTGCTTTTAAAAAAAACTTATTTGTTTTATTTGTTCATCTTTTGCTCTAGGCTTTCAAAGCAAGGGCAAGCAATCTTCCCACCATAAAGAAATTCCTGCAGCCTGGAAGCCAAAAGAAACCGCCCCCTGACGATGCATATGTCGCAACTGTGCATGAAGTTTTCTCGAGGGCCTAAGAAGCATTGCGTCAGATTTTAAGGCTACCTGCCAGAGTCACTATGACTGCTGAAAACCAGCGGGCCTGTAAATGAAATGATTGTTACCTCTCATGAAAAAGCAAAAAGTGACGATACGGAACATTGAGCAGATGTTGTTTCTGTGCATGGGGGTAAATTGATTTTAAAGTATGTAAAGTGCTTGCATTAAAATATTCAACAAGAGTGTGTTTTCTTTTGTACTGCAAAATGACAAGGCTATTTATTTATTTATTTATTCATTCGTGCAAATATTTATAGCCTCCCATCTAATGCATTCCTTTTACTCAGAATGGCTCGCAATAGTATTTAAAAAAAAACAAAAACCCTTGACATTCACAATAAAACAACCATATTTTTCAACAGCCATAAGAACAACATCAACATATTAAAATAGGACTCTAAGCAGGCTTTGCCATAGAAAACTTCATTTTCCCAGCACAGTAGAAGTGGGTGAGAACAGGAACGTGTTCAGCAACCAATGGAAAGCGGCAAGGGAGAATGTGAAAGGAACCTCGTGTATTCCAAAATTTGGATGCAGCCACTCAGAGAGCCCTTTCTTTTGGCCCAGCCAGTTGTCTCTCCTCCAGTATGGGGAGATGGCAGTTGTCTCCATGCCCTGCTTTCAGGTTTCCCATTGGCCCTTGGTTGGCCACTGAGACTGGATGCCAGGCTAGAAAGGCCCTTAGTGTGACCCAAGGAGGGTCCTTAAGTTCTGAACTATCAATCAGGCTCAGATGGGAGCAACTGGTCCTTCTAGGGACCTAGTCATGAGCTGTTTAGCACATCAAGCACCAGCATTTTGAATTGTGCCTGGAAAGGAGCCAGAGGCCAGTGCAGCTGTTTTATCAAGGGAGTTAACACGATTTCCTATAAGGTGCATCAGCTTATTCTTTTAAAACAACAACCATTCAAACCACTTTCCAGCATATTTTGAGCTGTTACACTTTGTGATCTACGCTGCTTTTGCAGCAATGGAAACAAGACATATGGGGCTGTTGCATGCGAGGAGCAGGTATCCTCCATTAGGAAGCTGCCAGGGCCCCAACTCCATAGCAAGGTCCACAGCTGATACCTAGCCAGGGATCCCCTTGTCATTTCCTCAGCCCAGTCCTCTGAGTAAACATGGGATGACTTTGTCTAGCTGCCATTTTAATCTTCCCCAAAGCCCCTCCTCCAGGGTGTTGTCTCCCAATGCCCAGGAGATGCTGAGGATTGAAGATGGGAACTTCTGTATCCAAAGCAGATGTTCTGTAACTGAGCTGCTATTATTATTATTATTATTATTATTATTATTATTATTATTATTATTTTAATTCATATACTGCCCTATACCCACAGGTCTCACCCCTTTGTCAAAGGGGCCAAGCAAAGAGCACTTTGGCCCCAAATCGCCTTAATCTGGAGCTGGTCCTGACTTTTTTTCCTCATCTACTCTTCAGAAAAGCAGCTGACACAGGCCTCAAGACTGATCACATATCATCCAATATTTCTCTGATGAAAATAGGGAAGTTCTATTCAACAACAACATTATTTACATTCAACCCATCTGACTGGGTTGCCCCAGCCAATATAAATCTGGGACTGTCCTTGGAAAACAGGGACACTTGGAGAGTCTGTCTTCAGCAGGGAAGTCCTGTGTATTTGACCTTTTCCTGTATTTTCTAGCTAGCAGCTGCAGTGACCTCATGTTCAATGATACAAGGATTTGGGTTGAATATACCAAGAGCACAAATGTTTGTCTTCAGTGCACCTGCATGTTGTTGTTGTTGTTTAGTCGTTTAGTCGTGTCCGACTCTTCGTGACCCCATGGACCATAGCACGCCAGGCACTCCTGTCTTCCACTGCCTCCCACAGTTTGGTCAAACTCATGTTCGTAGCTTCGAGAACACTGTCCAACCATCTTGTCCTCTGTCGTCCCCTTCTCCTAGTGCCCTCAATCTTTCCCAACATCAGGGTCTTTTCCAAGGATTCTTCTCTTCTCATGAGGTGGCCAAAGTATTGGAGCCTCAGCTTCATGATCTGTCCTTCCAGGGAGCACCTTCCAGGGAGGACCTGCATAGATTTACCCAAAACTGAGTTGCATCATATTATATAATACAAGCATGAGTGAACCAATCCCATTTTAGTTAACTGATTGATTGATTGATTGTAGGTGAAAACTCTTACGAAAGGCAAAGTTACAAAGGCTTTTTTCTATTTAAAATACTGGTAGGGAGTTTCTGCTACAGATAGGCTGTTATCTTCTCTCAGGAGGTGGAGCTTCTGAGCTTTTATAACCTTGAGCCAAACAAGTTCAGGCATCGCTCTGCTTCAGAAGAACTTTCACATGTCCAGCAGGACTTCCAGCAGGTTAGTATTCTAAGGTAGACAATTCCTTTGGAGAGCCAGAGATCAAGAGCAGCACCCTGGACAGAGGATTGGTACAGGGACAATCCCCAGAGACCTCACCTCTGCCCAAAGGTTTTCTTCGTCTTACCAGCAGAGTACTAAAGGTTTGCGGGGGCAAGGGGTACTCTAATCCTCAGAACAGAGGCCTTTCCCTTTGCTTAGAATCAATTTATTTCTGAGTATCACTTTGTATTAATTTACAGTGTTACTTTAGACAGGAAAATGCTACTCTGTAGTCTAATTTAGATGAGCATTCCCATCAATTGTGTCATGTTGGATGCCATTATTTAAACTCACAGGAATGCATTTGCAGCTATCTCCATATTCATAAATGCTCATTTGTGTGTGTGTGTGTGTGTGTGTGTGTGTGTGTGTGTGTGTATATATATATATATATATATATATATATATATATATATATAATCCAGTCATGCAAGCATCTGTGCTCGAAATTTGTCCAAGCAAAAGCAAGGTGGTCATAGCAAAGAGGACAGGGTAGCCGGTAGCCGGTAGAAAAGGATTCCCTTGAAGGTGAGAGAGGCCTACTGTTTCTTGTCTCTTTTCCCTAAATGTATCTAAAGGGAAGCCACTACTAGCATAGGGATGCCAGAACCAAATTGTAATGCCAATATGGGTTTTTGGAGGCTGCAGTTCAGCTCCCATGAACTCAAGCAAAAAAGGCATTGATAAACACCACAAGACTGGGGACAACCTTCACCGCCATGCCGTGAAGCGCCTGGAGCCTCCTCCCCGCCAGCGGAGCGCCCTCCAGCTGCTGCCCGCCTCCTCCAGCCCCGCCGGAAGTGCCCTCCATGATAAGTATGATATGGTGTAGTGCTACAATAAAATGAAATAAAGCATTATACAGCTTTGTATTTCAGTGCCATGTTTTAGTTGAATAACATGTCTGTTCCTAGTTCCTGTCGGTGCTTTGCATAGATGTGATGGGAATGAGATGGGATCTGCGCATGGTTGGGCTGGATCAGAGGCAAGCAAAATATATCCTATTAATGTACAGTGGAACCTCGGTTTGCGACCGCAAACCGTTCCGCGGAGGTGGCCGCTTGCCGAGGCGTTCGCTCCCCGAAGGCATGTTTCTGCGCGTGCGTGAAGCGCCAATAGAGCGCTTCTGTGCACGCATGCGCTGCGATCGCTTCTGCGCATCCAATGATGTGGAACCCGGATGTAAATACTTCCGGGTCCGCAGCGTTCATAAACGGAGGCGTTCGGAAACGGAGGTAGGTGTAAACCGAGGTTCCACTTACTCCCTGCCAGAAAATGACCTGTTTTCATAGCCTTCTACAGCAATTAGACGGACCGGCCAAAGCAGCAAATTTGCTACAGGCCTGGATTTCCAGCACCAACATGTAACTAGACTAGATGACCATTGATACTTCTTTCAATTCCTTACAGATGAAAAGCAAGACAGCATATGAATTTGAGACATTTTTGCACCAGCTTATAGCAGCTTTCAGCTTACATACCGGTATTAAAGTACGTGCACAGATTCATGGGAAGAAACCAACTCAAAGAACTACATTTAGCAAACACACACACACGTTCTTATGCAATTTTTTCTGCTTGGCCAGCAATTTTCTATCTTCTCTTTGTTTTCTATATTGTTATGCAATGAAAAAGCTTAAAGCAGCACACATTGGTTTCCAAGCAATCTCCCACCCAGAAACAGGCTAGGCCAAACAATGTTTAGCCTCAGCAAGTTGTCCTAAGTTATAAAAGAGTCCTTAACTTTTAACAGATGACATAATAGTTGAATGGGAACTGTCTCATTTCACGTTGTTCTTTTAATTGGAGCACAGCCTCAGTAAAGCCTGATTCCTTTATAACAAGAGTTTCTACAAGAACAACTCAAATAATTTTTTGCAAACACTATCAGCTAAAGCACACATTATGCAGGCAATAAGAACTCTGTTTCTGTTTATTGTTTGTTGTTGTTGCTTCAATCATCATGGTCATATCAATCACCAAAAAAAGAAAAAATATACAACCCATACAATACATACTGTATATATATAAATACAACATTAAAACACAATATCTATCTATACAACTACTGTAATACTAATGGGATTTTATATTTCATGCCCAATCAATTCTTTACCAGTCCACCATGTTATCCTCAAGGAATGTTCTCAGTTTTTGGAGACCATTCCTGGTATAAAACAAAAGCTCTCCAAGGTTTAAAACGCCCATGTGTATGGTGTATCTATATGTGTGTGTGCTTTGGTGGTGGAGCACACTGCAGCGCATGGCAACAGGCACTTCTCCCAAACCTGACTTGGTTGTTTTATAGGTAGAGATGTTCTGGAGCACATCACTGTTGTACCATTAATTTAGCCAAGAACTATACTTGCATCCCTTTCTGTATCTTCAGCCTCTGATTAAATGGATGTGGTGGGCCACTCAGTATGCTTACTGATGCATAAGCAAAGCTCTAGTATGGCGCTTTTATTCCTTGCATATCTAAAACACCATTGTCTCTGGATTTCTATTGCAAAAAGTCTAAATCACATAGGAGGCCCACATTCATGGATAAGCCTTTTGTGAATTAGATTTAGACACATACAGGTAACCTACATACAATTATAGACCTGCAATGGAGCTCGAATGTTGACCTCCCTTTCCAAAGGTGCATGCCTAAAATAATTGGGTTTTGCGTACATATAAAGTTTGAGTACGTATAAAGTTTATCACTTGTACAATTGTAGTTTCATTATTGACTATGAAATCATAGTAACCGTAAGTGGCAAATCATTACACCTACTCTCACTCTCACACACATTTCAAAGTATAATATCCTAATAAGTGCAAATAAATGACAGTTTATGTTTTAGTTCCAAAGTTTTAACCACAACTTTTCATGATTCATCCTATCAAACTAAGATCAGCCCAATCCTCCCATTTCATCAATAAGTACCGCCAGTGCTATTTTTCTAGAAAAAGAGGTGCCAGAGCTCACCATGAACACCTCCCTTGTTCTTTTGTAATGGCAATGGTGCCCACCTGAGAGGTGCTGGAACTGAGTTCCAGCTTTTGGGGGGGGGGAGCCCTGCATACAGATATACCCTGATTGATATATCAGTTCAAATTGGGTTCTGATTGCTTTAAGTCAGACTTTGAACGACTTGAAACCTCAATTAGTTGAAGCTCTCTTGATGGCTGCTGAACATTGCAGTCAACTCTTTTCCTTACTGCTAATTCCTTGACAGAATTCATTTGTATATAGGTCCTCTCACTTCACCACTATCGACCTTAAATTTGCTGACTGACCTATCGCGCTCCCCAGGGGACTCTTGGGTTGATACACTCCTCTGTTTATCTTGTTTCACTTTATCACATTTAGCCATAACCATATAATCAATCATCTTAAGGGAGCGGGTTACAATTGACCCTGTCAGCCTTTTTGAGCTTTGTCCTTACCTTTATTACTACCTATCTTAGAAGAGGTTAGGTTTAACCATGATTTCTTCACTCGCACCACCCTCTTTCCTATAGTGCGGAGGTTCTCTTTCCCATTCTTAACTCTGACCTTATAGTCTGTGGTCCACCTGTAGACGACTGTCTGCAGCACGGCAGGGCCACCCACAAAGGGCACATCTGAGATTGTGTCTGGAACTGGATCAAAAGAAATAACACCCTTGCTCAACAATAATTCCTCACGGGTAAGATTTTTAATTTTATTAGCAGCCTCAGGGGGAAAATCAAATCCATCTGTTAGCCCCAAACAGGAGGACCTCTTTCTTCCTTGGGATGGTGAAATCCCCAGCGGCCAAGCGGCCCTACTATTTGACCAAGCATTTTCTTTATCTCAGCTACCAGTTCTTTAATTTCCAGAATAAGTGCCATTTACTTGTCCAGAGCTAATCCTATAACAAAATGAATAATGATAACCCAATATTACCTGCTCAATAGGAAAAGTCTTTCCAACCCTCTTCTTAATTGAGCCATCACTTTTTTAATCCCTGCTTTTGACAGAGCTTTAATAGGGGGTGATTTAAAAAGCCTTCCATTTTCATTTTGCCAAAATCCTCATTCAAACAACTATTTACGCAACTACTTTGCATAAGTTGCTCACTGTTCCTAACAATGGTTGACACATCAATGGGGCGAGTGGTCTGTCGATCTGTGAGTGATGAAAATGCATGCTCAGCAGGAAATACTGCTCAATAAAGTCAGTCATCTTCGTCTGTCTACCTCATTTTTCCTCTTATCCTATAGTATTGGTTATATAGTATATGGTTATGGGTATTTTCTTCCCTTGAATCTCAATAAAGCAGAGAGACAATTGTATGCTCAACACAGGCTTTGGGTGTAAGATTCTCCAGTTGACCCTTCCTTTTAATTTTTGAAATTGGGGTAATTGGCATTTGACTCATGCTCCCATTTTCTTTCCAAGCTTGTCATATTATGTCAGATGTATATATCCTCAGTTCATGACAAGCTCAGGACAGGCCAAACAATACCCCATAATTAAGCAGTATATAAATAAATAGTATATAAACAAACCTGCGCCTGTTTGTTTGATGCCAAACAAGAGAGATACCCATCTCTCCTGCATACATACACACAAAGGCTGGGACACTCGATGGCCCCCCTCTGGCTTGTTCCACCCCCAGCTGCAGCACTGGGTGAGTCTACTCAACAACAACAACAACAACAACAACAACAACAATTTATTATTGATACCCTGCCCATCTGGCTGTGTTTCCCCAGCCACACTGGACAGCTCACAATAGAATATTAAAAACATGATAAAACATCAAACATTAAAAACTTCCCTAAACAGGGTTGCCTTCAGATGTCTTCTAAAAGTCAGATCGTTGTTTATTTCCTTAACATCTGATGGGAGGGCGTTCCACAGGGTGGGTGCCACTACCGAGAAGGCCCTCTGCCTGGTTCCCTGTAACCTCACTTCACACAGTGAGGGAACCACCAGAAAGCTCTCAGAGTCTAGGCTGAACAATGGGAGTGGAGGCCAAAGGTCAGCACCAACACTTTGAATTGTGCTTGGAGACATACTGGGAGCCAATGTAGGTCTTTCAGGACCGGTGTTATATGGGCTGCAAAACCATAAATCAGATGGCTCTCCGGGAGCTCAAGCTCGAGCTCTAAACATCTATTCCTCGCTGGTACAAACCGGAAATCCCTTGCAGTAGGAACTCAAAACTTGAGCATCTGATGAGCCTTATCTTAAAAGTCTTATACCAGGCATCCCCAAACTGCGGCCCTCCAGATGTTTTGGCCTACAACTCCCATAATCCCTAGCTAACAGGACCAGTGGTCGGGGAAGATGGGAATTATAGTCCAAAACATCTGGAGGGCTGAAGTTTGGGGATGCCTGTCTTATACTAACTTTCACCCAAGTCAGGAGATCACAAAACTCTAGTGTAAAATATCTCTACATGCCACCCAATCGCCAAGCAGTGTGAGATTCCAGGCGTTGAAGGCATTTACCCAAGGTTGTGTTTCTTTGTCTGGCACAATTTCTGCAGATTATATTTTCCCTTCCTATCCCCAATATTACCTAATTACCGTGTTTCCCCGAAAATAAGACACTTGTCTTATATTTATTTTTCCTCAAGAAGACACACTATGGCTTATTTTCAGGGGATGTCTTATTTTTTAATTACGTGTCCAGCCTCGCCTCATCCTTGGCGCCCTCCAGAATTGCGCCTATCAATATGTCTTATTTTCGGGGTATGGCTTATATTGCACAAATGCGTAGAAATCCTGCTACGGCTTATTTTATGGGTATGTCTTATTTTCGGGGAAACAGGGTACTCCTGTTTATTAAATTCTAATATTCCCGAACAGGCTCTATAACAGTATCATAGCCCACAGATGCTGTATGTGTGAGGAGTCAGATTCTGTGAGCAGAAAATAATCCATTTGAGCTGGGCTAATCTTTCAGAATTTTGCAGATAAAGTAAATAGTAGAACAAAAAGTGCCTTGTGCATTGACGATTAATAGACTAGAGGTTTTTTCCCAGTGTCCGTGTGACTTTAGCATAGAAATATTTGTTTCTCTGTGTGGACACATATATTTGGTACAGTACAGTATTTTTAAAACTTTCCACAAGGGTCTTTTGTGCTGTGCTGTGCTGTGCTATGCTATGTAACAGAGTAGCATAGCTACGCTTCAGGAATGTGAAAAAGCTGTAACTCAGCACTGGCCCTGGGGACCCTTCCTCCTCCCCCTTGGCAAAAGGGTGGGCAAGGGAAACCACCCACCCTAATTCACAAGCCAGGCAAAACTTCTTGGACTTGTTCAGCAGCAGCAGCTTTATCTTCTCCTAGATGCAAATCTTCAGAGAAGGGAGCAAATAACGAGCAAATAAAAGGCAGAGCTCAGTTTCTTTTGCCTAGACCCTGGAAGTGGATTCAGGTTTGGTTGGAGGTTAGTACTGGGAGAGCGGGAGGGGGGGGATACTTACACACTGTCATCTGGTAATAATTGAAAACAGGGGTGAGGAACAAAGGTGGTGAATTGGCATTTCTATCCAGTTTGTTTGGCACACCTTAAAAGCAATTCGGTTACACTTAGATTTTAGTGGAGATGAGCTATGGAGAAGCAGGGGGCTTTTAGAAAGCAGAAGGGTCGGGTGTTGAAAAGAGAGGAAGGGGCAGAAGGGAAATGAAGGCAGCAGGCAGCTGAAGCGGCAGCTGAGGGGGTGGCAGGGAAGCTGCAAGAAGAAGCTGGATGCTATTTTCCCAGCAGGAAAGGAAAGGGTGAAAAGAAGCAAAGTAGATTGGCTGTGTAAAAGAAACTCCACCATGGCTGCACTTTGCTAGCTTGCAGCGCAGACGAAGGGGAAAGGGGGTTTGAGACGTAGATGTAGAATCTTGAAAGACAACAGGGGCAATTAGTTGGGTCAGCAAGTTGGATAGGGGAAAGGAAATACTGTGGGATAACTGCAAACGGAGAAGTTGAAAGAACTAGAGGTTGCTCTTCTGAGATGTGAAAAATGGTAGGTGGGAAGAGGAGCAGGCAGTGGCTGGATAAAGAGAACAACACCCACCATTTTGAGGTCTGGGGGGATAAGCAGGAGGAGTCCAGAAAATGAAGCATTGCAGGAACAAGCTTACATTAATAGCATATCAGGAGACAGGGGTGGGATTTCCCTGGAAGGACTATTGTACTGTAACTGCACGGTAGCCAGAAATTCAACAAGAAAGCCCATTGCTTTGTCAGTGGGGCAGAGTGAGAGAAAAGCTGTCGGGTTTTCTGGTGCTCTGGCTGCCAAGAATAGACGCTCCTAGATGGCAGCAGTCACCTCTGCGGATTAAGAAGTTTAAAAATAATGTGCTCTAATGCTGTGAAACTTTGTGCGCACACTTGAGAGTAGCTAGTTCTAGTGGTACACTTTCTTAGTGAACACACTTACGCCTGGGCTAGGACTGAAAATTATTATCAGTTTTAAGAGGGCTGGTTATGCTTTGCCCGCCTTGCATTTGCAGTGCCAAGAAAAGAGAGGAGCTTTGATGTTCATATTGACTTGGATCCTAAGGCAGGTTAACTCAAGAGAAATTCCCTATCCCTTGCAGGATGGGAGGATCAACCAAAATCAGACTTCAGTTCTAGGATAAATTAAGGAAGTTGATGGAAGGAAACATGGGCATAGTCAAGGGGAGGCGGGGACATAGTCAAGGGGACCCCTAGGTCCACAAATATTATTGAAAAGCATTGAAAGGACTCAGTTATCTGAGGTTCTGCCCACCTTCCCCCCAACAGAAGCCCCCCCCCCGGCAATGTCCTATTTACAGGGTATTTAAACTCATGATTTCCTAAAGAAAACTCAATAACTTTGGCTGCTCTCCCTTCTAACAAGAATCCTGGCTACGCCCATCGGAAGGAAAATTTCTAGTCCTCTTCATTCCCACACCAACCACTCATTATGGAGCATTGTGATTCTCGTTACACACTTTGGAAAGAAAATGTCTATAACTGCCAAACATATAGGATCGATTACAATAGCAGACTTGCAAAATTAACAATCTTCTTTAAAGCTTGGAGAGAGTCCGTGACATGGTTATCTAAATAAAAGTGCTTGCTTGGCAGAAGTTGTTCAGAAGTTGGCAATCTAGTTGCGATAGCTATTCCTATGAATCATACATGTATACAGTACTTCTGGTAAATGGTTAACTTATTGCAATGTCATGCTACAATGTGCTAAAATCCTCAGTCGGAAGCCTCTAAAATTACAGGTGGCCCCCAGAGAGATTCTTTCTGACCCTCTCCCCAACCAATCCAAATCTGGAAGAGGGACAAGGAAAGAGCAGCATCTGTGGCATCAGACTACAAAAAGTTGGATTGGGGGCATAGTTTACTCTGTGTAAAGATCCAAAAACAATTTTCAAAAAAACAACAACAGTGGAGAACCAGACGTGTGTGGAATTGTTCAACACCTCAGTTTTAAGGCTGTTCTGCTTAGTCATGCACCCTCATCCTCCAAGGCCAGAAAATAGACAATTGGTGAGGTTGCTGCTGGTGCTTTGTGCATTGAACAGCTTCACAAGAGGCAAAAACCCAATGAATAAATTTCACCCTCAGCATGAAGCTAAAGTAGTGGGGGAAAGTCTACCTGCTGAAGCATGGGAGTTGGAGATTAACTGCAGAAGTTGAGCTTAACAATAAATCTCTGTTTTGGCGGAGCATGTTTTACCTTCGATGAATTTGCACTGAGACTCGATGAGTTTAGGAAAATAAGAAAGCCATGTTGGTTAATGGAAATAAATACTTATTGATAGGAAAGATCGTACTTCTGTCTAACACAGGTTGCAAGGAGCCTCACTTGTTCTTTGTTTTCAGCAGGAGAAACATATAAAGATGTCTCACCTCCCAAGGTTAGGTTGAAGAAGTAGGAAAATAAGGTCAGCAACCATGAGAGGATCAGTCGAGAACCAGAGGATAGGTCAGGTTAAAGAAGAAGCTAGGAAGCTTGAAGCTTTCCTCCTTTTTTTTGGATTATATTGTATTACATTTCAACATTTTTAACATATACTGTACAATCAAAACACAATCTCATATTTTTGTCAGCTTCCCACATCTCTTTCCATGGAGTTTTTGTTTCTCTCCTTCTGCTGCACCCTCTCTTCTATCTATCAAATCTTAACCACAATAATGTGTGCAAACCTACCAGCCTTTAGTACAAGCTGAGTTGTATCCCAACACTTTCGACCCTGAATGTTCTGCCTGTTTGACTCATGGTCCTTTCCCCCTATTCTAATGCATCTTTCTCCCGCTTCCATTTTTAGGACAGTCCCCAATACTGATCTACTGTGAAGCTGTTTAGCCAATTGTGTTGTGCTTGACAGAGCAGAAGACTACCCAAACGATGGCTGGGAAACCCAAATTGCACTATGCTCGAGGGAGAGGGAAGATGGAATCCATCCGTTGGCTGCTTGCAGCAGCCGGCGTGGAGGTTTGTGTACCCATGAAAGGAAGAGGCGGGGCAATGCTGGGTGGATGAACCAACAATGGCCAAAATAAATGGCCTCTTCTGCACAGGAAGTAGAAGATGCCACAGGTGTCTTATCAACATAACTCTGTGTGTGCATATGTGCCTGTATATGTTCTTACATGCATTTATATATGTGTGTGTGCGCGCTTCAGCTCAGGAAAACAACTGAAGCATATGAAGAAATAGAGTGTAGTCTTTCAAAAATATGCTTCTGCTCCACCTCTGTATACCATGAAAACCCTTAATAAAAATTAATTAAAAAAAATATATGCTTCTGCTTATGTCACTCAAGCAGTGAAGCCAATTTCCACCCACTTTTAAGGGTGTGGTTTTCTCAATTCTAGGCCCTCATACACTGTATAGGAAATACGGATATTTCCTATATTTCCCCGGGAAGCAAACACTTTGGTTGCCAATTAAAAGAGCAATTTTTCATGTTGAATCATACAGCGGAAGCCAATGCATGTTCACTTAGATGTGAGTTGCTCTCAGTGGATATAGGATTGCAGCATCAATCATCTGCTAGGGAACCCATAGCTATACAGTGGTACCTCGGGTTACAGACGCTTCAGGTTACTGACTCCACTAACCCAGAAATAGTACCTCGGGTTAAGAACTTTGCTTCAGGATGAGAACAGAAATCGTGTGGTGGCAGCGCAGCGGCAGCGGGAGGCCCCATTAGCTAAAGTGGTACCTCAGGTTAAGAACGGTTTCAGGTTAAGAACGGACCTCCGGAACAAATTAAGTTTTTAACCTGAGGTACCACTATATTTTAGAATTTATAATTTCCAACATAATAGAAATGTCACCAGTAAGAGAGGGGAATCATAATACAGTCATACCTCAGAAGTTGAACGGAATCGGTTCCGGAAGTTTGTTTGACTTCCAAAACATTTGGGAACCAAGGCGTGGCTTCCAATTGGCTGCAGGAAGATGCAGAACCCACGTTGGACGTTCGGGTTCCAAAGAACGTTCGCAAACTGCCCAAAACGTTCAATTCGCAAGGCGTTCGACTTCCAAGGTACAACTGTATTCTACAGCTACAGAGAGAGGGCCAAGGGGAATTGGATGTCTGGCAATGGTTCAGAGTCCTCCGTCTGGGTCTTATTTCAATGGGTTGAATGGCTTGTCTTTGGAAGCCATTTTTAGGAATATGGTTATATGAATAGCGTGGCTAATCTGCACAATGAAAATAAAAATAGTAAAGAAAATCTGCATTGTGTAGAGTCTGAGCATATGATTTCTGCAAAGACAAAGAGACCATTTTCACCCAACCATCACTTCTATAATAGAAATCAATTCAAATGAAGGGTACAGATTGAGGGGAAAAAATGAAATTTAAAAGCTGTACTGTATCTTGTAGTTTTTCAAAAATTCCAAGAAGCATCAGCTGCTCTTAAACTAAAATAAAAGATAAGTATCTGTTAATTATTCTCTGCAAGGTCAGCAAAGACTTGTAAAGTTAGGATAATTTTTTTTTATTTGGCTGCTTTGTTTCAGTTTGAAGAAGAATTTATAGAGAAAAAGGAAGACTTAGAAAAATTACGGAATGGTAAGTCTATAGGTGAAAGTGTTGCCCACATGCGACTGTTTTAAAGACTGACTCTATATTGACTGAATCTGTTAAAAATAAAAACCACTTTGTCCTGGGGTCCATGTCAATGTCTACACATAGGCATTTTCAGGGGTGAAATTGGTCCAGTCTTCCCTTGAACTGGAAAAAAACAATAGGGAATTTGGATTTAGGGATGTTGAAGAATTTCAAGCAAAGTGGAAATGGGAGGGGAAATTGCCAGTGTTTGCTTATTTGTCTCTTGTCCAGAAGAGAAATCAATCCAGCTTATGTGATTGAGCCTGGATAGCTTAGTTGGTTAGAGCAAGGTGCTGATAAACCCAAGGTTGTAGGTTCCCCGTGTGGGACAGCTACATATTCCTGCATTGCAGGGGTTTTGGACAAAATGATCCTCAAGGTCCCTTCCAACTCTACAATTCTATGATTGGTATGCACTGTTGTTGCTTTCTGTCCACAGACAATAAATAAATGATTGTGCCATTCATTCATTCATTCATTCATTCATTCATTTCCTACCCTTTACCATAAGGTCTCAGGGTGGGTTACAACACTGAAACACAACATTAAAAACAATTTGAAACAATGTATACACACATGAGATGGTATACACACAGAGACACACATTTGTGTTGTGTTTCCTTTGCATTAGAAGGAATGAGATGGCATAAGATAACGACAATGTGATTTACACAATGAGTTATGTAAGTCATGAAAATTGCACCAACAATGAACAGAATAGAAATAGTGCATGGAACAAATGCAGGGTGGAAATAAAACGATGCCTTTCCATGTTCCTTTTTGAGCTGCACAAACCAAAAGGGAGGCAGATTTTCCTGGAGAAAGTTGCTCTGCAAATATGTGATCTGTATCGGAGACTTAATACACCATTTTTAACTTTCAAAGAAGGCAGTCTGAATCGATCTGAAGTATTGGTTTAGGCTACTTAAGTTGGTAAGGACTGAATCATTTATCCCGCCCCTGCCCCCCATTTTTTAAAGATGGACAGCTCCTGTTTCAGCAAGTGCCCATGGTGGAAATGGATGGGATGAAGATGGTGCAGACGCGAGCTATTCTCAACTACATCGCAGCAAAGCACAACCTCTATGGGAAGGACCTGAAGGAGAGAGCACTGTACTTATGAACATGTAGAATTCACTCTAGGTTTTTTTTTTTAAAAAAAAAATAGAAAACCAGCTCTTGACAGAAGCTGAAAATATGGAATGTATGCACTGAACTGCAAACATCCAGCTATCTTCCTGCTTTTACATCTCTGTATTCCTAGAGCTAGAGCTATCTATGTCACAATGTGACTCTAGGCTAACTTGGGGAGGAAAACCATACCATAACATGGTAATGGCAAGCTTCACATAACTGTTAACTTTCCAGCCATGTATGTATGCCAGATTGAATATCAGAGAATGGAAAGACGCTCACATTTTGTTTTTATGTTATTAATTTACTGTATATGTTATTTATAATATTAATGTTTCTCTTGTTTCTGTTGTAATTGTGATATGCACTAGTTATATTTAGACTGATCTGTACTTTCACGATAATAATTGGGTGGTAATTTCTTGTCTAAGGATATGCAGCGTTAAAATGGAAAAACGGGAAGCCACAGTGGGGGTAGGAAGTCTAAGAAGAATAGATGGAACTTTGTGTTGAAACTTTGGAATAGTATTGAAACTTTGGAATAGCATTGAAACTTTAGAAAAATATAAATGAAAAATGAAATAATAGTAATAATAAAGCAGACAAGAAAAGAAATAAGAGAACTAACAAAACAAACCCTGAAAGTAACTGTGCTAATGGCTTCTTTCAGGATTGACATGTATGTGGAAGGAACAACTGATCTGATGGGGATGATGATGATGCTTCCTTTCCAGCCCCCTGAGAACAAAGAAAAGCAGACCAACCTAATTTTTGAGAGGGCCACAACCAGATATTTCCCAGTTTATGAAAAGGTAAAGGATGGTCAGGTAGCAACGTAGAATGTGCAGCTAGATCTTAACGGCTGTAGGTGGATGGGGAGAACCATCCATAGCAGTAGCAAAATTCTGCAGCAGCACTTAAATGTGGAATAGTAAACCTGCAAATCTACCAACATTTTTTGGGGGTACTACAACTCTCCTAATTCCTGACCATTGGCCATGCTGGCTAGGGCTGCTGGGAGTTGGAGTCCAGCAAATATTTTGTTTCCCACCCAGGATGTCAAGTTCCAATGCTACTGAGCAGAGGATCACAGCAATGAGGGCCTTTCGGTGTTATGCAGTGGGGTACATGCAGGTGTGTAAAATGTATATTTGAACAAAAAAACCAAGTGGCTACTCTCATGGGACAGTCCCTACCTGCCTCTCAGCCTTACATGTCTTAAACACAAAAGAAGCAGAAATAATCCACAATGAGCCTCTGTTGCCCACTATGAGCCAGGGCTCTACATACCCTCAACACTGACTTCTGTTTCTTTGTATGCCACAGGTTTTAAAAGATCACGGACAAGATTTCCTTGTTGGTGGGAAGTTCAGCTGGGCAGATGTCCACCTGCTTGAAGCTATTCTGATGGTCGAAGAGATGAAGCCTGATGTTCTTTCTGCGTTTCCTCTGCTGCAAGTGAGTGAACAAAGACATGTTCTGAGAAATGAGATGGAACATAAACTGTAAGATTGTGTGTATTCACAGAGTGCAAATACAGCAATTGGATAAACTTCAGTCATAGGAGTGTGTCGCACTTAGCATGTCATAATCTATATGATGGTGATTATGGTGGTGTAAGTTTCAGTGGAGCAGGCATCAAGACTTTTGCATCTGTTTTGCTTGATGATACAAGTGCTTCATCTCCTGGCTAGAATTGCCTCAGTTTGACTCTGATGGCTAAGACAACCTGACAGAAAAAGGCTCACGAGATCCTACAGCTGGAGGGGTTCTTGTAGAAAGACTATAGAGAAAGTTCAGATTTCACATGTGGATTGAGGACCATGGGACAATAGGACCACAGATCTTCTCCTTCCCATAGGTGATTGAATGTGAAAATTATTGTTACTGTGTTCATTAATCAGTCAGAATCTTTATTTGTTTGTGGGAATGGGATTACTATTACAATCAAACCAGCCTTTTACCCAATTTTATTTTATAAATCTGAAATAAATAGGGAAGGGAGCAAATTGAGACCCCCACATATTACTAATAACCCCGTGTAGTATTTATGGGTTTTGTTTTTTAAACTTTCTATTAACACACACTACACTACTCTGTTGATTTAGACTTAATTTCTCCTGTATGGTTTTTGAATGCTTGAAAAACAAGGTACTGCTTATTAATGAACAGACAGATTGCTTTTCAAAATTCCTCCATCAAATGAGCATTTAAAAACTTTGTGTTGTTAAACTTTTATCCCATGATAAAATAACTGCTTGGAATGACATAATCTTCCATACATGACTAGAAATAATTATTATTATTACTAAACATTTAGGAAAAAACTAAAATTTTCAAAGCACTGCACACATATTGAAAGTAAAAATGGCCCTTGCCCAAAAGCTTGCAATGATACACATGATACAAAAGGAAAAGGGAATGGGGAGGGATGGGGAAAGCAAACATTTGAAGCCAATGGATGGGGCCAGGCCAGTCTTCTCCAATATGTAAACTGCATTTTTGTGTAAGTCCATCTATGTTGGTACCTTTTTCTTAGAAGTGCTTCTCGTTTTTCAATCTAGGACTTCAAGGCAAGGGTAAGCAACATCCCCACAATTAAGAAATTCTTGGAGCCAGGCAGCCCGAGAAAATTTGAATTAGATGACAAGGCACTTCAAGAGATCAGGAAGATTTTCAACATCTGAGAACATCTGCTATGAAGATCACTACAAATACTGGCATGATTTTAACAGATCTGTGCGACTTCTCTCTTACTGTTGTTGTTGTTTAGTCGTTTAGTCATGTCCGACTCTTCGTGACCCCATGGACCATAGCACGCCAGGCACTCCTGTCTTGCACTGCCTCCCGCAGTTTGGTCAAACTCATGTTCGTAGCTTCGAGAACACTGTCCAACCATCTTGTCCTCTGTCGTCCCCTTCTCCTAGTGCCCTCAATCTTTCCCAACATCAGGGTCTTTTCCAAGGATTCTTCTCTTCTCATGAGGTGGCCAAAGTATTGGAGCCTCAGCTTCACGATCTGTCCTTCCAGGGAGCACTCAGGGCTGATTTCCTTAAGAATGGATAGGTTTGATCTTCTTGCAGTCCATGGGACTCTCAAGAGTCTCCTCCAGCACCATAATTCAAAAGCATCAATTCTTCGGCGATCAGCCTTCTTTATGGTCCAGCTCTCACTTCCATACATCACTACTGGGAAAACCATAGCTTTAACTATACGGACCTTCTTCGGCAAGGTGATGTCTCTTACTAGTTGGAGGATAAACAGCGTAGCCCTATTCATGTCTATTCAGCATTAGTTCCATTTGAATTCAGTGTAGCTTACTTCTGGGGAAATGTAGGTGTAGGATTGGAGCCTAAATCCATAAAATAGTATTTCCTCTTGGTTCCGTAGTCTCAAAAGCTTTTGATTGCAAACGCTTGAAAAATGTAGTAGATGAGAACTCTTTTGTGAAGATGCTGAGGCCTCCTTTAGATAATAGTCTAATGCAACCTCCCCAAACCTGGTATGATACCTTCCAGGGGTTTTGGACTACAGCTCCCATCAGCCACAGCCAGCATGGCCAGCAGCCAAAGAATAAAATTGCCAGAGTCAACAAACATTTGATATTGTGCAAGGATTTTTTTTCCAGCCGGAACTCACTGGAACTGAGTTCCGCCACCTCTCTGGTGCATTCCAGAGTTCAAATGCTACTGATCACCATAATGGCACCGTGGAAATCCACAAAAGGAGATGATGGTACAATAAAATACTGTATGATGGTACAATAAAATGAAATAAAGCATTCTACAGTGTTTGTATTTCAGTGCCATGTTTTACTTGAGTATTCAATAACATGTCTGTTCTGTCATGACTAGTTCCTGTTGGTGCTTTGCGTAGATGTGATGGGATCTGTGTGGTCCTGCTGGATCAGAGGCAAGCAAAATATATCCTATTAATGTACTCCCTGCCAGAAAATGACCTATTTTCATAGCCTTCTACAGCAATTAGACTGACTGGCCAAAGCAGCAAATTTGCTACAGGCCTGGATTTCCAGCACCAACATGTAACTAGACTAGATGACCGTTGTGTTGAGACTTCTTTCAACTCCTTACAGATGAAAAGCAAGACAGCATATGAATTTGAGACATTTTTTCACCAGCTTAATGCAGCTTTCAGCTTACATATTAAAGTACATACACAGATTCATGGGAAGAAACCAACTCAAAGAACTACATTTAGCAACACACACACACACACACACACACACACACACACACACACACACACACATGTTCTTATGCAATTATTTCTGCTTGGCCAGCAATTTTCTATCTTCTCTTTGTTTTTTCATATTGTTATGCAATGAAGAAGCTTAAAGCAGCACACATAGTTTCTCAAGCAATCTCCCACCCAGAAACAGGCTAGGCCTAACAATGTTTAGCCTCAGCAAGCTGTCCTAAGTTATAAAAGAGTCCTTAACTGTTAACAGATGACATAATAGTTTAATGGGAACTGTCTCATTTCATGTTGTTGTTGTTTACTTATAGCACAACCTCAGTAAAGCCTTTTGATTCCTTTATAGCGAGTTTCTACAAGAACAACTCAAAAAAATTTTTGCAAACACTATCCTCAGCTAAAGCACACATTATGCAGACAATAAGAACTCTGTTTCTGTTTATTGTTTGTTGTTGTTGCTTCAACCATCATGGTCATATCAATCACCAAAAAAGAGACAAAAGAATATACATCCTATACAATATATACAAAAACACAACATTAAAACACAATATCTATCTATCTATCTATCTATCAATACCAACTACAGTAATACAAATAGGTTTTTACAGTGGTACCTCGGTTTACAAACACAATTGGTTCCAGAAGTCTGTACTTAACCTGAAGCGTACTTAACCTGAAGTGAACTTTCCCATTGAAAGTAATGGAAAGTGGATTAATCCGTTCCAAACGGGTCCGCAGAGTACTTAAACTGAAAATACTCAAACCGAGGCATACTTAAACCGAGGTATGACTGTATATTTCATGCCCAATCAGTTCCTTACCAGTCCACCATGTTATGCTCAAGGAACGTTCTCAGTTTTGGGGCAGCAACTGCCACAAATTTGTCACAAATTGGTCAAAGCCAGAGAACAAATAGGTGATTTTCACTTGATTATCTGGATCAGGTATCTTACATAAGAAATCAAGAACAATTTCTGGATGGCCTGTAGAAATCCACTGTTTTGCATACCATTAATTGTAGCGATCTATTCACCCCAACCCCCGCCAAAAGGTGGGTGGGACCAGCAGGGAAGTCCTGTGTATTTGACCTTTTCCTGTATTTTGTGGCTAGCAGCTGCAACCAGAGACTGCAGTGGCCTCCTGCCCAGTGATACAAAGCTTTGAGTTGAATATACTGAGACCAGGAATGTTTGCCCTCAGTGCAGCTGTACACATTTACAATAAACCGAGTTGCATCATGTTACGCAAGCGTGAGAGACAACCTTTCCCATTGTGAATTAACTTTGCGTGACTGATTTGTTGTAGGTGAAAAGTCTCACGAAAGGCAGAGTAAGTGTTTTTTCTATTTGCAAGAGGGAGTTTCTGTTGCAGATAAGCTGTTCTCTCCTCTCGGAAGGTGGAGCTTCTGAGCTTTTATAACCCTGAGCCACACAAGTTCAGGGCTCGCTCTGCTTGAGAAGAACTTCCACCTGTTCAGGACTTGCAGCAGGTTAGTATTCTAAGGTAGACGATTGCTTTGGAGACCAACACCCTGGATAGAGGAGTAGTGCAGGGACAATTTCCAAAGACCTCACCTCTGCCCAAAGGTTTTCTTCTTCTTACCAGAAGAGTATTAAAGGTTTTTTTGGGGGGGGGGGGAGGCAGATACTGTAATCCTCAGACCTGTAATCTTCAGAACAGAAGCATTTCCAGAATCTGGGCAGCGGGCAGAGTTCTAAAAATAAAATGGGGTTGGTCTTTGTTGCACCTCAGAGGAAAAAGAAATGTTGGGTGAGAATGGGAGAGAAATTAGATTCATTTTTTAAAATAGTAACTCACCAAATTTCATTTTCCAAAAAACATAGCTATCCCTTGAAATTTGCACTGCAGTTCTCCAGTCAAATAATGTGTAAAAGCACATATGGTGAGGCATAATGTGCATATATTTTTACCTCACCAATAAATGCATATATTATTGAAAAGAATGTAGAAAATGGGTGTGGTTATCCAAGGTTGAGGAGGGTGTAGATTCCATCCAACTGTCTTAGGGACTCCACTCTGGATTTGTTTAGGGCAGGCACCCCCAAACTTCGGCCCTCCAGATGTTTTGGACTACAATTCCCATCTTCCCCGACCACTGGTCCTGTTAACTAGGGATCATGGGAGTTGTAGGCCAAAACATCTGGAGGGCCGCAGTTTGGGGGTGCCTGGTTTAGGGTTGCTCCTTAGCCTTTTCTTCTTCCAATGATATCCCACAAGGCAATGGAGGTTTAGGGTCAGAGGCTACCTCCTCCTAGATGGGCTACCTTCCCAGGTTGATGAGCCCCATCTGCCCCTCACTTCCCTCTACAGCATGTGCAGAAACCGCCTTCTTGACCACTGGACCAACTATTGGTCTCATCCCTCAACGTGCCAGAGCCCATCCTTGCATGGAGGGAGACTCCCCTAACTAGCATAGGCTTGAGACTCATCAGCTATCCTTACCTGGTTTAGCCAGCCAGTCAAAGCCATTTCCCAGGGTCTGGCCGCTCTCACATGCTGGCAGCTTCTAGGAGCCACAGGTGAGAGCTGAGTGCAGAGTGGGGACCAAAGATAGACAAACAATCCTAGAAGGAGCATGATGTGTCTCTCACCAGTGGCAATTGGGGAAAACAGGTTGAGAAAAGGGAGTGTCCATTTAAGGAAATCTGAAACAATTTTAAGACAGAGGTGGGGCTTCAAATGTGATTCGTCACTACAAACTCCCATCATCCCTGGCAATTGGCCATGCTGGAAAGCCATGTTCCCAAACTTGCCTGAGGAGATGAGAGGCAGCTGGTGGCAATGGCAATGGTGCGAGTACAACGGGGAAGCTACAGTTTTGTGGCTCTGGGAACATGGGCCGTGGCTGTCCAAGAGGGGGTGATAGTCGCAGGTTGTGGTTGTTGTTTTTTTAACTCTTGCTTCCTATTTTATGTGTGCAATAATATGCTACATCTGCTTGTGCTGCATGATTTTTAAAAAGAGTTTGTTAAAAAATAAACCAGAAGGCTTTGATATGAAATTCTTTCTTGCTGTAAGCCATACCTGCCAAGTTCCGGCCTGAGAAATAAGGGACTGGACCGGAAGTAGCAGACCGGAAGTAGTGCTGCCGCCATTTTGGAACTGGGCAGAGCATGCTCAGAAGCGACTTTTGATGCTGCTCTGCCCTGTTCCAAAATGGCAGCCGCACCAGAATAAACCGGGGAAAAACAAAGAAATCCGTTTTTTCGGCTGGGAACAGCTGGAAAAACGGGGGTTTCCCGGGGAATACGGGAGACTTGGCAGCTATGCTGTAAGCAATCAACAGAGCACCATTTTGAACAGTTGAACCAGTTTGAATGGTTTCCCTATCAAACACGACCTCTCAATCTCTCTCTTCGTCTGTCTCTCATCACAACAGGAAAGCAAACACTTAGAAACATGGCTGGGAAACCTAAGCTTTACTACTTCAATGGAAGGGGCCGAATGGAAAGCATAAGGTGGTTGTTGGCTGCAGCAGGAGTCGAGGTTTGTCTTCAGAATTTCTCTGTGAAAGCACCTTTCCCCCCACCCCCCAAAAAGAATCAAGGGAACTGTTGTTTTTCCAGCATTCTTATATTTCAGGCAGTTTCCAAATTTGGGTCCAGCATTACCATTTGTGAGTGAGGTGCCTGCTTCAGGTGGTTTATTTTAGCCAGCCTGGAATTGACAGCAGATTGTTGTGTTATTTTCATTCATTATTATTGTACTTTTGCTGCTAAGGAGGGGGGAGACATGATTGTGGGATTTACTGCTTCAAGTGCTAAAATGATATGACTAGCCTGTAGTACTTGATTTGTGCATGGGGAAGTGTTATGTACTGAGCTGAATCATAGAACATTAGGATACAGAATCAGCAGTCTGATTGGTCCGCAGGAGCCACCCAATCCAACTCCAGGTGGAAGTGAATCCGCATCCTGATTGGCCTGCAGGAGCAGCCAATCAGGCTGCTGGCAGAAGTCAATCCACAAACTGATTGGCCCACAGGTGTAGCCCTGAAGTAGCCAATCAGGCAAAGCCCATTGTGTAAATAATGTATATAAGCAGATGGCTTTGGGAAAAGGGCATTCTTCTCTTCTTCTCCTTGATGACTATGAGCTGAATAAAGAGCATGAAATTCACTCTCGACTCCGAGTATATTTCAGGAACATTCGTTGTTCTGCCCCAGACAGAGAAAATTATTGGGCGGGCTGGCCCGGAATTCGGCTGTGAAATTTTCACCAAATTTTCTCTAGTAGTTTGGAAACTTGAAAGGCCCTGTGTCATTTTTGGAGCCTTGTAATTATTTCATGAGACTCTTGAAATATTCTGCCTCTTTTGTTTTTTTAGTTTGAAGAACAATTAATTGAGACAAAAGAATATCTAGAAAAATTAAAGCATGGTGAGTATGTTATCTGAATATCAGTGGGACTATTTTCTAGTACAGTGGTACCTCGGGTTATAGACACTTCAGGTTACAGATGCTTCAGGTTATAGACTTTGCTAACCCTGAAGTAGTACCTCGGGTTAAGAACTTTGCTTCAGGATGAGAACAGAAATTGTGCAGTGGCGGCACGGCGACAGCAGGAGGCCCCATTAGCTAAAGTGGTGCCTCAGGTTAAGAACAGTTTCAGGTTAAGAACGGACATCCAGAACAAATTAAGTTCTTAACCAGAGGTACCACTGTATAGCCTTATATATCAGGGGACAGCAACTTAAGGCCTATGGGCCACAAGCGGCCATGGGGTCGTTTAACCAGGCCACGAGCCGCCCCCTAACCGAGCTGCCCGCTTGGTGAGTCCTCGTGTGCTGCGCTAAATCGGCACAGCGTGGTACGGGGACTTGCTTCCGCAGTGCCGTAAATCACATCTGCGCACGCGCAGGCACCAGAAATCGCATTTGCGCAGATGCAGACGCTGGAAATCATGTCTGCGGAGACGCAGATGCTAGAAGTCGCAGGCGCGCATGCACAATCTGACTTACAGGGGATCTCCGCTGGAGTGAACCGGCCCAGGCAAGGTAAACCTTGCCGACCCCTGGACTTAATAACGGGTTTTCAAAGTGGACTTGTTACTCCAGTTCTGCATTGTGCCCTACATCCTGTGCACACTTTAAGGCAGGAACACGTGTAAATACACAGTTGTAATCTGGTTATATTGCCTTTCCCCCTCTTCTTTGAAAGAAAAGAGAGTTTTCCAAATACCCACAACACATGCCACTCAACTCTGCATTGTGCAGAATGTTTCACTTGTTTTTTAGCTAGAGAACAGAAGTAGCTTAAATAACATGCAAAACTAGTTTCCAGTGTGTGGTTGCTGTACAGATTTAGCACATGTTCTGAAAAAGGGTTTAGAGGGAAAAGCAAAGGCAAACATGATGATCACAAAGGCACAATGTAAAAGTAAAGACTCAAAATCAAAGCACGGCTTGTGAGATGCTCCTGAAAACTTACTTTCCATAGTAATTACCTGGGAGGATGGACTGATTTTTCATCTTCCTTTCGCAAGATGGAGACCTGCTCTTTCAGCAAGTGCCCATGGTGGAAATGGATGGGATGAAGATGGTGCAGAGTCGAGCTATTCTCAACTACATTGCAGCCAAACACAATCTCTACGGGAAGGACGTGAAGCAGAGAGCATGGTACTGTAATATTCTTCTAAGTTTGGTTACTAAATGCATACTTTATTTTGCTCTACATGATATAAGATCATCTTTGGTCTGTCATTTGACCTACTGACGAGGCATGAGTCAGCAAATTTCATCTCTACTGTCAGATTGGGAAAGAAAGGGTCCAGTATGAGGTAATTTGACCTCCCAGTCCCAGCAAAGTTCATGTGGACTGGTTCATTGGAAATCAATGAATATTCATGTAATCCCAATAGGAGATTGGGAGGTCATTGTCCCTTCCCAATGTTTGGTTTTTTGGGCTTTTTTCCCTTGTGAATTGATTTTTGATATAAGGCTTTCCTTAGAAAAAGGTGTAGCTGGTGAAGATCACTATAATGGCAAGCAAATTATAGGGGCTTTTGTTGCATAGAGAGAGGCTCTTTTCAGGGACAATGCCCTTTCTCCATCATACAGGATCATTGTACTTGTTTTTCTGCTGGGTCATCACACATTTTTGCCTGTGACACTACCACCCAATTCCCCTGCAAGGTTTTGGCTCTGCATTATCATAATTAGTACTATTGCTGCTGCTGCTGCTGCTGCTGCTACTGTTTTTCTTGTTTTTATCTGAATATGAGAGGAGGAAACACTTTCTCTTTCAAATAGGATTGATATGTATTGCGAAGGTGCTATGGATCTGAATGAAATGATAATGATGCTTCCCTTCAAGCCAGCTGACAGCAAGGAGAAGGAGTTTGCAAACATTATTGAAAAAGCCACCACCAGATACTTCCCTGTCTTTGAAAAGGTATGGGGCGAAGGAAACTTACAAATCTTTTAACAGAACAGGCAGCTAGTAATGTTGATTCTTTCTTTCTTTCTTTCTTTCTTTCTTTCTTTCTTTCTTTCTTTCTTTGGCGATCACTCATAGCCGAGTAAGATTGTATTCCATAAACATGTATTTAACAATGGGTCCGTAAGTGACTGTGGAGGCCAATTCTGGATCCACACGTCCTTCCACAGTGGGGACATTGGTTTCTAGGCGAGAGTTGATCACGGTGTGGATTTGCCAAGCGTGCCTTCCTCTTAGCACGTCTCTCCCTTGCGTCCTGAGTTAGAGTGTCTTCAAAGCCCATGACACCTTTGGTAAAGGCTGTTCTCCAACTGGAGCGCTCACAGGCCAGTGTTTCCCAGTTGTCAGTGTTTATACTACATTTATACAACAGTCTTTAAACCTCTTTTGTTGACCACCAGCATTACGCTTTCCATTTTTAAGTTTGGAATAGAGTAGTTGTTTTGGAAGACGATCATCAGGCATCCGCACAACATGACCAGTCCAACAAAGTTGATGTTGAAGAATCATTGCTTCAACACTGGTGATCTTTGCTTCTTCCAGTACACTGATAGGACTGCTTGATAGGACTGCTTGGCTCATCAGAAATCATCTCCTTATTCCTTGTATTTTCCAAGCTTCTGAGGCAAGAGTAAAAAAAAAAGTAAAAAAAAAATTAGCTGTGTGAGAGAAGATCAGGAATCACGCACAGTGTTCATTTTCCATGTGAACGCTGACCTCAGCATCTGCCCTGCCCCACTGACACATGACAAGCAGTGGTTTGGGAAGAGGGAACATAATGATCAAGCTTCTCTTTCTTAGCCAGCGGATTGTTAGAAGACATGAATCAAAACTGACACAAATACAGTACTCTCGTTCTCCTGATACAATATAATCTGGGCGAGTGATACTCAAAAGTGGTTCAAGTATATATTCTCCATTTTGTGTATGAACCTAAAGTACTCCTCAAACATTTCCTTCTCTACAGGTCCTCAAAGATCATGGACAAAACTACCTGGTAGGAAATCAGCTCAGCAGAGCAGATATTCAATTGCTTGAAACCGTTTTAATGGCAGAAGAGCTGAAGGCTGATATTCTCTCCAAATTCCCTCTTTTAAAGGTAAGCATGCTTACTGAAGCATAAGCAAAGCTCTAGTATGGCGCTTTTATTCTTTGCATATCTAAAACACCATTGTCTATAGATTTCTATTGCACAAAGTCTAAATCACATATTCATGGATAATCCTTTTGTGAATTAAATTTAGACACATACAGGTAACCTACTTATTATTATAGACCTGCAATGGAGTTTGAATGTTGACCTCCCTTTCCAAAGGTGCATGCCTGAAATAATTGGGTTTTGCGTACATATAAAGTTTGAGTGCGTATAAAGTTTATCACTTGTGGTTTCATTATTGACTATGGAATCATAGTAACCGTAAGTGGCAATTGGGACATTGGGAATGCCGCCATTTCTCCTTTTCTCTTCTAAAATATTTTGCTCTCTCGCTCTCTCTGTTAGGCTTTTAAAGAGAGAATAAGCAATATCCCTACAGTGAAGAAATTTCTGCAGCCTGGTAGTCAAAGAAAACCACCACCAGATGAAAAGACCATTGCACAGGCAATGAAAGTTTTCCACTGAATCGTGGCTGAGGATCACAGTTGACGTACTATTGTAGCCACAGGCAATGGGCTAAAACTGAAATGGGACCACGCTGGCACAGTGAAAATCCACAAAGCTACAGTAGGAACCAAAATAAATAACAGAACAAAAGGAAGTGATGATAATACTGTGTGGCACTACACTAAAATGAAATAAACTGTTCTACAACTTTTGTATTCTGGTTGTTTTGGTTCCAGTATGAGATCATTTACATGAATCTTAAACAGCAGGGGAGCGAATAAGCAGCCTCTTTTGTTGTTGGAATTGGATCTGGCAACTGACAGTTTAGACCTACCTTCACTCTCATATATATTTCAAAGTATAATATCCTAATAAGTGTAAATAAATGACAGTCTATGTTTTAATTCCAAAGTTACCACAGCTTTTCATGATTTATCCTACCAAACGCTGCTGTAAGATCTACAAAGTTTGTATATAGGTCTTAGGCTCTTGACCATACTTCTTAATCAGATGGTTTAAGACGTGTGCATTTGTGAATATTTATTCTATGATTGAGACCTTAAAATTCTTATAACAATCCCCCGTTTGGGGCAATAAATTTATCTTAAATTGTTGCCCCACTAAACAACCTGATGTCCACCCATCCCAGATGTTATAACTGGATGTGTTTATGTAAATCTGAGGAGACTTGAATGTCAGGCCTCTTAAGGCTATTCACAAGTGTAGCAGTGCACATAGCTGGACATAGCATTCTGTATCATATAAAACAACACCATCTTGTTTTGTTCTATTCTTAAAATACTGGTGGCATTCTAACACTTTGAGAGAAGCCTTCTCTCCCTTTTCACTTTTAAAATGTGGGTCTATGCCAGGCATCCCCAAACTTCGGCCCGCCAGATGTTTTGGCCTACAACTCCCATGCTCCCTAGCTAACAGGACCAGTGGTCAGGGATGATGGGAATTGTAGTCCAAAACATCTGGAGGGCCGAAGTTTGGGGGTGCCTGGTCTATGCTTTACATTCAGCTCAGGAAGCTCCATTTAAAATGAAATATGATCAAGGTAATCATAGACCACACCAAATAATGGGGTGGGGGTGGGGAGAATGAAAGCAGAATTTCTTCCATGAAGAAAACACTGTTTATTTCCCAGACAATGGGTTAGATTCTACTAAATAGTTGCTATAGCGGGAGCTGGCACAATGACTCACACTAGCACAACAAGGATTCCCCACCCCCACCCCGCCATCCTCCATGCCTTCCCAAGCAGCTCTGGGGGTGGGTCAGGAGAACACCAGGATAGCACACAGAGGGAGGAGAAGGGAGGTCATTCTGTCTGGCAAGAAGCAATGTTTGTGCTGACAGAATGATCATAATAGTGCAACACTGAACTCCTCCCAATCGATTGTATCCAAGCCTGCCATTCCACTCACAAAGCAGAAACTCCTGCTCTCCTCTGCAGCTACCAGGCACCCTCAAAATCTGCTCCAGGGTGCTGGGGGAACCTCCCAGAGTAGATTTGGGAGGGGACATAGGGAGAGGATACACATCCAGGGCACACATCCCTCTCTCCTCTTTTGACCCATGCAGAAAAGCTGAGAAGAGACAGGATCACCCTCTCTGGAGCGGGAGGCCTCTTGGGCTTGCTGATCAGAAGGTCTGCGGATCAAATCCGCACAACAGGGTGAGCTCCCATTGCTCTGTCCCAGCTTCTGCCAACCTAGCAGTTCAAAAGCACAGCAGTGCAAGTAGATAAATAGGTACTGTTGTGGCGGTATGGTAAACGACATTTCCATGCGCTCTGGCACTTGTCACAGTGTCCCATTGTGCCAGAAGCACTTTAGTCATGCTGGCCGCATGACCCGGAAAGCTGTCTGTGGACAAATGCCGGCTCCCTCAACCTGAAGCAAGATGAGTGCCACAACCCTATAGTCACCTTTGATTGGCCTTAACTGTCCAGGGGTCCTTTACCTTTACCTTTTGCTCTTCAGTAGAGTCTAAAGGTGTTTCCAATAACACAGGCTCTTGGAATGAATTAAAGTAATGCCTTTTCAGCCTGGGCAAGCTTTTTGCAACACTATTTCGTAAAGCACTTCATATTTGACATTACATTTACATTCTAAATGAAACAACTCCATCAGCTTTAAAATGTGTGTAAAGTTGCATTGTTGTCTCGAATTGCTTTCCTTGAGCACTTCTCTGGTTCTTGCTAATGCCCTTTTATTGGGCTGGGTTGTAATTAAGATCTACAGACGCAGGAAACCAAAGCAGAAGACAGCTTCCCAGTGTTTTTTTTTTAACAGAGTTGCTGCTACCTCATTAGGAAGTCTTCTGGGATGAAAACCTACCCCTCCCTGCTCATCAGAGGATTCATTGAATGAGGGCAGTTTATACTCCCATCATGGCATTGTGGGGAGGAGCCCAAAGGGTTGATCTGCATCTGATCTAGCACAGAAGGAAACAGTCGGCTCCCATTTACTCAGAAAGAACGAAGCCCGTATAGTCTGCCTACCTTATTTTGTTCCTTTATGCTGCCATAAAGGGGGCCCTACCTGGTAAGATCTTCTGCAACAGGTGCAAGATAGCAACCAATGTTTCTGAGCCAATGAGGAAATGCCTTCCTTGGTTGACGTCAGAGCAAAATGAAACCAATCAAAGATGAATGTCCCTGTAGAAAGAACAAGACCAGAAGAGTGTGAGAGAAAAACTGGGAAATAGAATGGGTAGCAGGTGATAAATGAATATTCTTCTTCTTTGGGGATCACTCATAGCTGAATAAGATTGTCTTCCATAAAAAAAAGTTTTAACAGTGAATCTGTAAGTGACTGTGGAGGCCAATTCTGGATCCACACGTCTTTCCACAGTTGGGACATAGGTTTCCGGGTGGGAATTGATTAAGGTGAGGGTTTGCCAAATGTGCTTCCTCTTAGCACGTTTCTCCCTTTCGTCCTGAGTTTGAGCGTCTTCAAAGCCCATGACACCTTTGGTAAAGACTGTTCTCCAATTGGAGCACTCGCAGGCCTGTGTTTCCCAGATGTCTGTGTTTATACTACTTTTTTAAAAAAGATTTGCCTTGAGACAGTCTTTAAACCTCTTTTGTTGACCACCAGCATTACACTTTCCATTTTTAAGTTCGGAATAGAGCAGTTGCTTTGGAAGGCGATAATCAGGCATCCGTACAACATGAATATAACTAGGCTTAGTAAGGGTGAAAGAGGCTGAAAGTCACATACTAATTTTAAATAACTAACCATTATATTTGGCTTCAGGCCTCTGACACATTTTTTATTTGATTTTAATATAATTATCTCTGTTTTCCAAGAGACTTTGTCCTCTGCTATTGATGAACCATTATAATAGATCAGCGTTTCACTTAAAGCATAGCTATATACTCCAGGGAAGCTATTTATTTCCGTTATCCCAACTGTGCATTCATTCTGATCCTTTGCTCTGCTGAGATCCAGTGCATGAGATACACCTGTGGCATCCCCTTTGGACTTTCCTGGTCTCTGCTTGCTAGGCTCTAGGCATTTAAAGGTTAGCTGTGCAAGTAAGCTGTGTGTAGATCAGAATAACATCAGCTCTGGAGAGACATTTCCCTGCCTGGTTGAAGATAACCAACACTATGGTAAGCATCCTTTCCTATTGTCTTGCTTTGACAACCGCAGGTAATGAAAGGAGGGGTGTCAGATGGCAGAAATGTACAAAACGTATTCATGGTGTAGAGAAAGTGAATAGAGAGAAGCTTTTTTGGGGGGGTCCCCTTCTCCTAATACTGGAACTGACAGCCAGCCAATGGAACTGACTGATGATAGACCCAGGACAACACACAGCTCATTTATGCAACTCACTGCCACAAGATGTGGAGACATGGCCACTAGTATATAGGACTTGGAGACGTAATCACTGGGGAATGTCTTATCAATGGCTACAAGTCATGACAGGTATGGGGAACCTCTAGATTCGGAGGAGAACGTTGTTGAATACCAGCCGCCGGTAGGAGAGGGCTGTTGCCTTTGCACTCCTGATTGTGGGCTTCCCAGAGGCATCTGGCTTTGCCATTTTGGAAACAGGGCACTGAGACTGAAATGACATTTGATCTTATCTGGCAAGGCTCATTTTGCAGTGTTATGTAGCAGCAGTGGATTTGGAAGATGTAATCATGAGCAGGCTAAAAAAGAAGAAGGTATAAGGGCACAAAAGACTCTGCCATTCAATGTAAATGACTACAGAAATCAGATGATTTGTCCGTCTGTCTCTTTCTCTCCAGTACGGATTCATCAACACTTGCCTGAAGTCTCTTCTGATAGAGAAATTTGGTGAAGAAACCTGGGAAAATCTCAGGTGAGTACATGTACCTCTCTGACATTGTACGAGTGAGATTTGAAAACCAGGACACGTCACTGTGAAAATGTTAGCACTCCCATTCTTGAAAATTGTCACCTGTGCTCTTCTCCACTATTTATTTCACATTCTCTTCTCCACCTGGTACATATTCTGTAATAGTCTGTCCTGACTTAAAAGCCAAGCAGGGGATAATTCTTTCAGTTATGGATACACTAGATAAACACGAAAACAGAATATCCTTGTTGCACCTTAAAGACTAACAGATTTGTGGTGGCATAAGCTAGTGTGGACAACTGTCCACTTCATCAGGTTCATTCAGAAAGATGCATCTGATATGAAGCAAGTTCTGGTGTGAAATTTGTTAGGTCAAAAGAATATTTAGAGTGCCACAGTTAACAACTGGGAAGCATAGCTGCCAAGTTATCCCTTTTTTAAAGGGATTTTCCCTTATGCTGAATAGGCTTCCTCGCAAGAAAAGGGAAAACTTGGCAGCTATGCTGGGAAGGAGAAAAAACAGTTCAGAATGGGTTCAGCAACATCTCTGGCAACTGCAGTGGTAGGTAAAGGTAAAGGGACCCCTGACCATTAGGTCCAGTCGTGACCGACTCTGGGGTTGCGCGCTCATCTCGCGTTATTGGCCTAGGGAGCCGGCGTACAGCTTCCAGGTCATGTGGCCAGCATGACAAAACCGCTTCTGGTGAACCAGAGCAGCACACGGAAACACCGTTTACCTTCCCGCTGTTGTTGTTTAGTCGTTTAGTCGTGTCCGACTCTTCGTGACCCCATGGACCATAGCATGCCAGGCACTCCTGTCTTCCACTGCCTCCCACAGTTTGGTCAAACTCCTGCTGTAGCAGTACCTATTTATCTACTTGCACCTTGACGTGCTTTCGAACTGCTAGATCGGCAGGAGCTGGGACTGAGCAACGGGAACTCACCCCGTTGCGGGGATTCAAACCACCGACTTTCTAATCGGCAAGCCCTAGGCTCTGTGGTTTAACCCACAGCGTTACCCACGTCCCATAACTGCAGTGGTACATGCTCCCTATTTTTGTTTTATACAATTCATGCACGTTCATGCATGTTTCACAGCAGGTTCCATCTCAAAAGAGGCATTCTCTCTGGTTTGAGAGAGAAGGGGAAATTCCTATTTTTAAGAAGGTGCCTGCCAACCGTGGGTTTGTTAGCACTTGAAGAATGATTTACTGGGTTAAAAAAAAAAAACTCTGTCCAAATCATTTTGTGTACGTTTAAAATGGTTTTAAGAAAATTATGCAAGTAACATTGTAGTCTTCCTGAAAAGTTTTACATTGATATATTTTGAAGTAGATTGTACACATCGCACGATAAATCGTGCTCTCTGTTTCGTTTTATATTCAGATGCTGATCCTAGTTTTGACACTTTTACAGGACAAGAACTGGGATTGAAGACACCTTTATGACATACACAGTGTATGATGATGCTGTCACAATGAAGCTGGTCCAAGAAACCTGCAAAACACTAAGTTCTGAAACATGCCCTGGTTTCATTTATTATCTTTGCATTCTTTTAATTTTGCCCTTTTAAAATTCTCTTTCTTGCTTTTAATTAACCTCAATGTTATGTTTAACTGCATTACTTGGTTTACATTGTTTTATCTTATGGAATAAGCTGAGTTTAGGGACAAAGAATTGTGCGACCCAGTTCTGAACATGTTTGCTGCAGCCCTGGGTTCTTTGGGAAGGAAGGGAGGGATAGAAACGCTATCAATGAATAAATAAAATACTGATAAACTAGTAAAGCATGCAACACAATCCAAGGAATGTTTACTCAGAAGTAAGTTGCATTATGTTCCATTGGACTTAGTCCTAGGAAAGTATGTATAGGGTACAACTTAAATTCGATTGCAAATTGCACTTCTTTCTAGGCAAATGGGTATGAGTGCCCTGGAAGTAAATCCCATTGGACTTATTTAAAGTGGGCCTGTCAGCTTCATCAGTGGAGCATGGTGTCTCTGCCTTGACTCCAGCTGAAGGCTATGGGGCATCCTTCCCATTCAGGGGTATGGAATCTGTGGCCCTCCAGAAGTTGCTTTCATCCCTGATCGTTGGGCTAGCTGTCTGGAGCTGGCTGAAGTTGTAGTCCCACAACATATTGAGGGCTGCTGGTTTCCCCACCCCTGCCTTAGTTAACCATCCAGTTCCCTCATCAGCTGCACTTTTTGCCCACCAAAACAGTTAAATGGAGCTCCTACTGAAATGAAAGAACTAGCCTTGCTATTGACATCTCCTCTATCCAGCCCACTGCCTTGTGAGAACTGTACACATTTCTCTGAACGGAGAAATTTTTGTGAAGAAAGCCATATGATACTGGGGGCATTAACAAATGCTAGGGTGTTGTGTTGGGGGGGGGGACAGGCAAGTCCTCTTCATGGGAAAAGGTATACTGTGTATGTCTCTCTCCTTCCTGTCCTCTGCCAAATGCAATATTAGTGTTATGCCACACACTCTCCTCACATCCCCAAACAAGGGGTAGCACTATTGGAGAGGGTAGGGTCGATCGTATGTTTCCTGACAAGAGGAGAAGAGATCTTTCTGAGCAGTTGAGCGGTCTCTGCATTCAGACTAGGACGCTTGCCAAGCTTGTGATCTTTTGAGAAGGTGCAATGGCTGAATTTTGCTCATCCTCAGTGCCTAAGAGCGATTTTTCCAACCCTGTAATTATTTGTTCATCTCATTTATTTCCACTCAGAGGTGTCAGAAGAGGCAGTGCTCAAACTTTTCGGGGAATACTTTTTCAGTTTCTGCAAGATGTCTGGATACGATAGAATGCTACGGACCCTAGGAGGAAATTTGATGGAGTTTATTGAGAACCTTGACGCCCTTCATAGCTATCTTTCCTTGTCCTACCAGGTACCTCCTTTGCTGTGTAGAAACAATTCTGAAACACCCCTTTTAAGAAAATAAAAAAATAAAAAAATAGAAAGGGGGGGGTGATTCTGTGACCTGGACCCGGCCTGCCAATCCCTGGCAAAACTGAGGGCTTCTTTTCCCTATCACAATGCTGAGGTGAGAGGAAAAGTTTAAGCTGTTCATTCTCTCTGGGATGATGTGATACAGCACTGTTCTCTACTGGGGCAGTTGGATAAGTTGAAAGTCCACTTCTCAGCTTAGTACTACGATTGGGAAATCTACAATGACATTGCAAGAATTACAATACAATAATTGTTCAACCCGGACAGTGAGGTCCAGCGCTGAGGGCCTTCTGGTGGTTCCCTCACTGCAAGAAGTGAGGTTATAGGGAACCAGGCCGAGGGCCCTCTCGGTAGTGGCACCCGCCCTGTGGAACGCCTTCCCATCAGATGTCAAGGAAATAAACAACTATCTTACTTTTAGAAGACACCTGATGGCAGCCCTATTTAGGGAAGTTTTTAAAGTTTGATGTTTTATCGTGTTTTTCATATTGTGTTGGGAGCCCCCCAGAGTGGCTGGGGAAGCTCAGCCAGATGGGCAGGGTATAAATAATAAATTAGTAGTAGTAGTAGCAGTAAAAGCAAAACTGAATCCTTGTTCATTCATCCTCTTGACCACACAAGAGAAGGAAAGTACTGTACAGTAAAGGGAGAAGTATGTGACGTAACATTTAACTGTGGTTAAGCATTACAACTGAACTCCCCATGAGCATTTTGCCTCTGAAAGCTTGTCTGGGGAAGGAATATGGTCCTTGTTTGGAGAAATCCCCCCCCCCTCACCTGCTTTAACAGAATTGTCTCAGACGCTCTTGTCCCAAGGATGTTAGGAATGCATCTTTTAAGAATGTTCAGCATAACTATTGTGTGTAGGGTTCCCCCCCCCCAAGAAAATAAAGCAAGAGTTTTTCTACTTAGGAAATGAATGCACCATCATTCCGAGTAGAAAGAACCGATGGGATGTTGTTGCTCCACTATTACTCCGACAGAAAAGGCCTTTATCATATTGTCCCAGGTATGCTACAATATCTTGTTCCTTGTCAGGTTTTACTCTGGATACCTTCCATAGAGGGTAGACAATACCGTATGTTTGCACTAGTGAACTACCTATTTCCTATTTGGGGGCAATTCCTCCTTCCCCCAGCAGTCCTTATGACCTACCCCACATTGTTCAACAGGGTTGCCCTCCCTGACTGCAGTCTTCATGAAGATAATTTCACCTAAAAAGCCAGAATGCTTCAACCCTAACTGCTAGAGGAGAGGGAAGTCTGGGCATGTTTGAACAAGGGAGTATGGTCCAGGAGCGCCTCTTGATTAATGCCAATTGTCTGAATTATGGAGGAGCCAACCACAAATCATGCCTGATGTAGAGGCTCATCCATGGCAGCGACACACTCCCAGGTCGCACCTGCTCTGCCTTTCAAGTTGGTAGACACGGGCTTGCGTGGCACAGCAGGATGCAGTGAGCTCCCCAGACCCCACTGGGGGACATTGCCAGGAATTTTGCCTCATAAATCCTGGCTTTCCCCTGCCTGAACCTCTTCGCTGCCTGTGGAGGACAGCAAGGAGCAACTACCCTTGACTTGTGACGTGACCTGAAACTCAAACGATTATTCTTTCTTACATAGGAATCCTTGAAGCTGTGTCAAGAGATTTCTTTGACAGCGAAGTGACGCTGAAAATTCTTCATCAAGATGTAGAAGAGGAGCGCACCGGGAAGAAAGAACACGTGGTGTTTTTTCTTTCTCAGAATGAGAAAGAAGCAAAGAATGGGGTCAAAGAAAAAATAGCCTCTGCAGGTGGAGACTGTCGAGAGGATGAAAAGGTGACGAAATTGGTCCTGTCAAAAGTGGGAGGGGGGTAGTTTTGAGTTAGCAGAAACATTCATGGCTTAGAGAGGGGGAGCAGCCTTGCAGGTCTCTAAGATATTGTAATAAATGTGTGCAGCAAAACTGATATATACAGATTTAATTATTGTGCTTTATACCTTCTACGGCAACCATGAGATTGCTCTGTGTAAATGGCTATAGAATACAAACATGATTTGGTTAATCTTAATTACCACAATGTACCATTTTTCTACCAATGTTCTATTTAGAGACTGGATGCAGCTTTCCAGAAAGCGAGGGAAGGACCTGTGTTGCACCAACTAGAAAAGAAATCTCACTGGGACATTGTGAGGCACATTGTGAAATTTAGGAGAGGTATATTAGATCCTTTTTAACTTCATCATGATTATTGAAATGAAAGATGGACCTCATCAGCATAAATTAGAGGCTGTCCTTGGATGTAAGTATCCTTACAGAAGGATATAATTGTTGTTGTTTAGTCGTTTAGTCGTGTCCAACTCTTCGTGACCCCATGGACCAGAGCACGCCAGGCACTCCTGTCTTGCACTGCCTCCTGCAGTTTGGTCAAACTCATGTTCGTAGTTTCGAGAACACTGTCCAACCATCTCATCCTCTGTCGTCCCCTTCTCCTAGTGCCCTCAATCTTTCCCAACATCAGGGTCTTTTCCAGGGAGTCTTCTCTTCTCATGAGGTGGCCAAAGTATTGGAGCCTCAGCTTCACGATCTGTCCTTCCAGGGAGCACTCAGAGCTGATTTCTTTCAGAATGGATAGGTTTGATCTTCTCGCAGTCCATGGGACTCTCAAGAGTCTCCTCCAGCACCATAATTCAAAAGCATCAATTCTTCAGTGATCAGCCTTCTTTATGGTCCATCTCTCACTTCCATACATCACTACTGGGAAAACCATAGCTTTAGCTATACGGACCTTTGTCGGCAAGGTGATGTCTCTGCTTTTTAAGATGCTGTCTAGGTTTGTCATTGCTTTTCTCCCAAGAAGCTGGCATCTTCCAATTTCGTGACGGCTGTCACCATCTGCAGTGATCATGGAACCCAAGAAAGTAAAATCTCTCACTGCCTCCATTTCTTCCCCTTCTATTTGCCAGGAGGTAATGGGACCAGTGGCCATTATCTTAGTTTTTTTGATGTTGAGCTTCAGACCATATTTTGTGCTCTCCTCTTTCACCCTCACTAAAAGGTTCTTTAATTCCTCCTCACTTTCTGCCATCAAGGTTGTGTCATCAGCATATCTGAGGTTGTTGATATTTCTTCCGGCAATCTTAATTCTGGCTTGGGATTCATCCAGTCCAGCCTTTTGCATGATGAATTCTGCATATAAGTTAAGGATATAATAGATTGAAATAATTGGAATGTGATGCCTTGCTGCTTCTCAATTTCACTGATCCACCCTTAAGTTCAGGTTAGTGAAAGGCTGGGATTTTATTTCATAGACAGAGATACCCACCCCTTCTGACTACACACACCAAATCTTGTGTCGTTCTCCAAATTTTGATGCCAAAAAAATCAGATTGTAAATATGTAAGAAACTGTGTGGAACTGTTTCAACCAAATTCTTTATTATCCAGAGAGTAGAGCTTCACAACCTCAAGAATAATGAATACCAAGGTATAGAGGGGCTGCGGGTTCTGAACAGCTACTTGTGCCTTCCAAACCAGAAATAGATGCTGGGCATTATCGTGCATTATCCCCCTATCGTGCATTATCCCCCTAAAATGGTGAAGCATTATCCCACTACAAAGGGGGATAACTAAGGCAGGAATTGATATCTCAATTGTGTAACAAGACTTTTTCCAAGTGTTGGCCCAGCAAAGGAAAGGATATATCAATGGAGAATGATCAAATTACTATATGCAGGCGAAATGTGGAAATTCAAGAAAAGATTCTCTCTTTGTAAATTCACTCTGTGTGTTGTCTATCACTCTCTGTTTCATAGAGGACCTTATTCGTACCTTGGAGCCATTTTTTCCTGAGAGACTTTGGGTCGAGGAGAGAACTTTCTGTTGTGCGTTTCCTTTCCACATTGTGTTTGATGAAACAGTAAGTTAGCCATTAGACTGAATGCTTGCTGAGATGATCTAAGAGTATATTTGGTTGAAGTGTATACAAAGTTTTAAAATTATGAATGTATGTTGACAAAAGGTTTTTTTTTAGTTTAAAAAATAATTTAAGTAGGATCATAGATGAAGTTTTTGTTGTTGTTGGTTCTCAAGAGAGTTTGAAAAGTCTTTCCTTTTAGTCATGAAATTATGCTACCTTTCTATCTGCTCCTCAGCTGAAGATCAAGCAGGCTGGTGTGAACATTCAGAAATTTGTACCAGGCTTGCAGATCTATGGAACCAGATTAGATGAGTATTTCTCTATTGTTCACCCACAAGTTACATTCACAATCTTTAGCATACGGAAGTTTATCAACAGCCAGTTTGTTCTCAAGATACGAAGAGATGCGCTACCTAAATTATGGGCGAGACGGCCCATGCTAAAGCTCAGAGGTATCAAACAAAGTTGCACTTTGCAGACATCTGAATGCTAAGGGCCCTCATGCTAGCACTGTGGTGGCAAGGAAACTTGAGAGATGGTCACCTGCAGCTTCATATAAAAATAGTTGGAAGGCTTTGGAAGACTCTCACATTTCTAGAAGTTAGTTTATCTATGTGATTCCATCGATGGATTGCTTCCCGTAAGTGTCTTGAAGTAATTTCACAGTAATTATACACACACACATACACACAATTAAAAATAATTCTGTATTTAAAAGCAATTTAAAAATCAATGCAGAAACAGACTGGTATAATTATTTATGCCAGGCTGTTTCTTCATTGATTTTTAAATTGCTTTTAAATATAGAATTATTTTTAAAGGCTTAAAGGCTTAAGCTTAAAAGGCTGGCTGAGAAACAAAGGTCTTCAATAGGCACAAAAAAAGAAAATGAAGACGGCACCAGAATATGTAGATGCAACCACACTAAGCGCCAGATTCATATATTGTCGTAATTTGGACCTGTAAACAGTTAATCTGAACAATTAAGATCTAATTTCCAATCATTCTGAGTGGTAGTTGCACAAGAAACCAGCATTTAATACTCAGGAGCAAAGAGAATATAGCCTGGTGTCTCCTGATCCTATGAAACTTACTCATAAATCATACAGAGGCTTTCCTTAGCAAATGGAATACCACCATAACTGCTTGCATGCAAGACAAAATAAAACAAGTAAACAGATCTACAGTTGGGGTGTACAATATACGGTACACCTCTGCTATAAATCTGTGTGTTGCATTTACATATTTTACTAATATGGAAAATGCCAATTAAAAAATGTTGCCCACCTCTCCCTTACGAGCCATTCCTTCTCCCTCAACTCTTTCGGTGCCTCACAAAATAATTCAAAATTCTGGACCCAAGTTCTAAACCTCTGTTATGATGTGGTGACGAAGCATTTGCAAGATTTGGGGGGGGGGGTTCAAGATGTACAATAGGTTTGTGGTGGTGTTACAGGTAAGATTCAGGTTAATCAGTAGGTTTAAACACATCGGAATATCATTCTGTAACTTCTTTCATTTTTTAACGGAAAGGACAAATGATCTGGATGGATTCCATGCAGTGCATGATGTACTTGTGCTCCCCCAAGCTGCGCAGTTTGGAGGAATTGGAAGAGCAACGGATGCACCTCTCTGACATTGCCCAGCACGACACAACAAGGGACCTCATCCTCTTCAACCAGCAACGGCTGGCAGAGATAGAGCTATCTAACCAGCTAGAGAGGAAGAAGGAAGAGCTAAGGATTCTCTCCAAAAACCTGGAAGCGGAAAAGAAGAAATCGGAAGCTTTGCTGTATGCCATGTTGCCAAAACACGTGGCCAATCAGCTTAAGGAGGGCAAAAAGGTGGAAGCAGGTAAATGCTTTTTATTGTCCTTCAATGCTCTTTGTGGCAGCGAGGATATCACTGTAATGTTTTGAAAGACTGGGCAGCTAACCAATTTCAACTGGGAAATTCTAATAAAGCAAGGCAGAGGGGATTCAGCAGATAGTCTGGGGGGAACTGGCTGCTACTGTAACATTGCTGATTTTGCAGGTTTGGCTTTGGTTGGTTCCCCGAGTTCTGCTGGGAACTCAAAATTAGAGTGGGGTGTATGTCTCATAAATATATTACGGTATGATGAGCCTGAGTAGTTTCAGCTGGAATATGGGGTTATAGCTTGCTGTTTAAAGTATGTCAGAAGTATTGCCATCTACTGTAAGAGATTCACCTCAACACAAAAGGATTCAGAGGATATGTTATTCTTTCTTTGCATATTTTTTACATTACAAGCAGATTTTGAGAACTGGAAAGTTCTGTCTGAATGCATCCTGCTTAAAAGTGTCTGGGACCACGTGCAAAGGTTTGCTGCCTTCACTGACAAACCCATTGGTCCAACAAAATGTAACACTAGTCTAAGTCCACCTTGAAACATAAGGACCTTCCACAAGATGAAAGTCGGTCTGGGGTTGCCAAGCTTTTTTTGAATAGTGGGATCATTTTGAATTTTGAGCGGGTGCTGGAGACGCAAGTCACAAAATGGCGGCCTTGGAGGGGGTGTGGCATAGCACAAAATGGCTGCCATTGGGCATGTAGCATAGCACAAAATTAAAAAGACAGCGACCCCTGACTGGCTTATTCTTACCATGGGAAGTCAGCTATGTCCTACTGGACCTAATGAAGGAGATCATACACGTACCAATGGTGTTGCTGTCTAATGATAAGAAGGAATATTCCTCAGTACCAGTGGGAATATTCAGGGTGACCATACCACTATCATTTCACTTAGAAAGTCTTTGCATGTTTTGCCCCTGAACATCCCTTCTAGGAGGGCTAGAGACTTCCTTGAAATATAATGAACACTTAGAGTTTGGGGCACCAGCCAAGGGTACCACTGGAAGCCTTCATGGGCACCATGGTGACCATGGGCACCAGGTTGCCAGCCCCATGTCATTCCGGCAGCTGCTAGCTTCAGTGAGACAGTTGCCTCAGGCGGTCATCTGGAGAGAGCCTAGAGCAGGCATGTCAAACCTGCGGCCCTCCAGATGTTTTGGCCTACAACTCCCATGATCCCTAGCTAGCAGGACCAGTGGTTGGGGAAGATGGGAATTGTAGTCCAAAACATCTGGAGGGCCGCAGGTTTGACATGCCTGGCCTAGAGGAACAGCCAATCTGGGCCCCTAAGGAGCACACAACTCATTGCCTCCTGAACTTGTCACCCACAGCCACCGCCTGGGAAGAGTGGGGCCACTACTGCCTGCTCCTCTCTGCTCTACTTTTCTCTCTTCTGCCACAGGAGTTTCCAGTCACCTCAGGCAGCAGCAGTAGTGTGTGCGTGCGCGTGGCAGTGGAGGCAGCAGCAGTAGGGTGCCATTTTCTGCTTTGTCTTGAGCGGCAAAATATCTTGGGCTGGCCCTGCATGTGGGGATTGGTTTTTCATCTCTACCAACAGAAGGGCCGAAGCAAATGGCACTGTCAACTGCATTGGCCTTACAAACAGAATGGTGTCTCGTTTTTGTGGCTTAAAATAAACAAAACAGATTTTCCAAAATAGCAATTCTTCTTTTAATTATTCCCTAGGAGATTTTAGTTGCTGCACAATACTTTTCAGTGATGTCGTGACCTTCACAAACATCTGCTCTGCCTGTGAACCTATTCAGATAGTGAACATGCTTAATTCCATGTACTCAAGGTTTGATCGGCTAACTAGTGTCCACGGTGTTTATAAAGTAAGCGGTCCTGCAATTTACACACATTTGCATCACTTATTATGCCTTTCCTGCTCATCTTGTTGCTTATAGCTGGTTGTATTAAGCGCTATTGCTATGAAAAAATGTTTTAGAATGATGGACACATGGATGAGAATGAAAACTGAAGACTATTACCTTGTCAAAAACATTAAATTGTCAAGCCTTTCCAGACCAGCTTTTCCTTCATATCATTTCCCTCTGCAGAATGCCAGTATTCTTGCCTCCTTTTTTTCCTGTAAATGATTTCCCCTGCTACCTAGAGCAGGAATAGGCAAACTCAGCCCTCCAGATGTTTTGGGACTACAACTTCCATCATCCCTAGCCAACAGGACCAGTGGTCCTAGAGGATAAACTGCACTAGTGCAACCCTTTAATTGTGGTAGTGGTGATAATGTATTATGTTAACTATCTGGGACAGATTAATGTCTCCATCCAACATTGCCCACATAGAATCATAGAGTTGCAAGAGACCCCAAGGGTCATCCAGTTCAAACCCCTGCAATGCAGAAATCTCATCTGAAGCTGAGGAAATGTGTGCTTATTGATAAGCCTTGCTATTGGGGCAACTGGCTGTGGACCCTCATGAGAGCAGCCCCTGAGCTATAGGTGAAATATAGGAAGGACATCTCTCTGCATGGGACAGAAAAGTGGGGAGCAGTCATGGCACATGTTGACGTGTTGAGTTTTCTGTCTTCCCATCCCTACAATATGTCTCTTTATTGCCTTACAGGTGGAAACAATAGGAGACGCCTACATGGTTGTAGGAGGGATCCCAGTGCCTGTCAGCAGTCATGCTGAAAGGGTGGCTAATTTTGCCCTGGGCATGAGAATTGCTGCAAGGGAAGTGATGAACCCACTCACAGATAAGCCTATACAGGTACATTTCATCTCAAGTTCAATTGCATGATCCTATGGATGCCTACTCAAAAGTAACTCCCACTGAATTCCTGCAGTTGGCAAGGCAGTTGGACGGGATGACCTCCCAGATTTCTTCCAACTCTGGAACTCAGTTCTGGCACCTCTCAGGTGGCTGCCATTGTCTTTATAAGATGTGTTCATGGTGAGTTCCAGAACCTCTTTTTATAGGGAAATAGCACTGTTGGAAGGTGTCACTATTAGTTATGCCTTTAACTGCCCTCCTGTGTCTGGTGAGACACTCGGACATTGCTGTATCCCATTATGGACTCACTGTTAAAACCGTGTTCATGGAAGACAATCTTACTCAGCTACGAGTGATCGCCAAAGAAGAAGAAGAAGAATCCCATATATTATTTTCCCATATGTTCCTGGGTATTTCAGTCTGGTTCTTCCATTGCTGAGCTATTGCTCATCATGCTGCGGTCAGTAAGAAGCCTACTAGTTTGCTGTGGTGCAGGAAGTATTTTTGAATGGTGGCCTTGCTAAATGTAATGCTATACTGCAACAAATCCAAGAGGTTGAATGAAGAACAATCAATTATTTCTTTTAGAGTTGTAATAGAGAACATATTTTTCTTTGTTGTGTTTATGCCAGTAGATTAGAATTGGGGTGCACACTGGTCCAGTTTTGGCTGGAGTGGTTGGGGAGAAAATGCCCAGGTACTGCTTGTTTGGCGATACAGTCAACACAGCTTCTAGGATGGAAAGCCATGGACTTCCAGACAAAATCCATCTGAGCCCAACAACGTTCAGGTAAGAACCTGCAAATCAATCGCAACACAAGGGAAATTCACCTCTTCTGTCTTTTCTACATTGGCGTTACCAGGGCTATCATATCTCAGACATTTTGTGGGATCTGTGCTGTCCTTAGGACCACTAACATGCTCCACATCAATTATCAAATTATCTTCAGGGGTAGGCAGTGAGAACTTTTGTAGGGCAAAGTGGATGGCCTACTGATGGGTACTACTGCCTTTCTCATATTTCAATTGTCCACTCTATATATCAGGTGTGGGAAACCTTTGGTCCTCCAGATGTTGCTCAATTACAACTCCCACCATTGGCCGTGCTTGCTGGGGCTGATGGGAGTTGTAGTTCAGCAACATCTGGAGGGCCAAACATTCCCAAAGCCTGCTGTAAATCAAGAGCTACATTTTCTGGCAGTGGATCCTTATCTAGCCAAAATAGCACTATCCACACAGAAAAGGGAAATATCAGCAGGCTTGAGGGAATGCCAGAGTTTGCAGAAGCACAACCAACAGTTTGGGGGAACGACTGTAAAGTGGGGGGGGGCAGGCACGCACCACATAAACAGCCAGAGAGGGCTGAGAATGCTCACGGGGACAAGGAATGCTGACGGACGTGGGTGGGGGAAGTGGAAAACAAGTGTGAGATAAGATAGAATGGTGGGCTTTGGGAGAGGACATGGCTGGTTAGACCTCCGAGTGATTCCTCATGGCAACACTTGTTGCAAGTCCCACTGTAATTTCTGTTAGGGCTGTGAAAACCCTATACCTTTAAAGCACATTCTTTCCCTCAAAGAATTCTGAGCGCTGCAGTTTGTTCAGAGTTGCTGGGAACTGTAGCTCGGCGAAGGGTCAAATACAGGGCCTAGAATTCCTTGAAGGGGGGGGAGACACATTCTCAATGTGCTTAAAAGGTATAGGGTGTACACAACCTTAGAGGGTAGAATTTGGCGGCATAGAATGGGGTGGGGTAGCGGGCAGTATCATGAGAGACAGAGGTGTTGGACACCTGAGGATTTGGGGCAATGGATGAATTGTGAGCCCATTTGCTGTGCTTCTTGTACTCAACAGAGCATTATCACACCAAGTGTTTGAGATGGTGGAAAGGGGAGAAATACAGGTCAAAGGCAAAGGGAAAATGACAACACATTTTCTGAGGAAAAACCTCCATGCCACGGAGAATGAAATAATGGGACGGCTGAAAGAGACATCTGGTAATGGCAAAGGCAATGGTGTGAGTCTGTCGAGGGACAGAGAAATTCTTACTGTTGTTTAATATTTATAGTATCATGTAAGGTGTCAGTTCCAAAATGAAACCGCTCTGCCACAATCTACATTGTGTGATGTATCTACGCTAAGAGGTTGATGTATTTATCTCTATATTCTTGGATTTAGGTTCCATGGCCAGGCCTAGTTCTTATGAAATCAAGCATTGTTTTTTCCTACACTTTATTTTTGAGCCTTGCTGTGTGAAACTGCTTCTACAGTGGTACCTCTACTTACGAATAACTCTTCTTATGAATGTTTCTACTTACGAATGGAGCTCCGTCCGCCATCTTGGATGTGGTTTAGATAGGATTTTTTCTACTTACGAATTTTTAGATAGGGTTGCTTCAACTTACGAATTTTTTCTCCCAATGCATTCCTATGGGATTCGACTTACAATTTTTTTTGACTTACGAATGTGCGTTCGGAATGCATTAAATTCGTAAGTAGAGGTACCACTGTATTTGTAAATGAATCGACCGAGTTTCAAGGCCACCATGGATGTGAAATATCGACTCCAGTCAAAAGCTCACGTCACCTTACAATTAGCTTTTTGAACGCACAAGATTCTTACTTGTCTTTTCCATAAGGGATTAATCTTGTGCATGTGCTTTGGCTGGTGAGATACAAAAATGCAATCCTCAGCTCAAATTCAGATAAACCCAAGTAAAAACTAACAAAATTTCAGAGAAACAGGCATTGCAGTTGTTGTTTTTAAATGCAGTGATAATAATTCTGCCTCAATATGTTGGATGCTGGAATTTCCAAGCTGGTGCACTTTTGATGCTTTAATTAAGTTTTTATTTCATATTTAGCTGTTTGTTTTGGTGCTTTGTTGTTTGCTGCCCTGGGCTCCCTTGGATAGACTTTTTAATAAATACTACTACTGATGCCGGAGAGTGTATATTATGAGGTGGTGTGTTAATTTGCATAGAATTTACACAATACTAGCCCTTTTCTCTTTTTTTGTTGTTGAAGAGGACACTTTGGAAAGCCATCATGGCAAGAACGTTGTAATAATGAAGTATGCTGAAGATTCTCTTACAGCCAGGGATGCAGAGCATAGAGAAGATGCGACAGGTTTGTTACAATGTTCACCCAATGCACAGAAGCTGTGGGATTAGTATTGGTTACCATACTCATGTTTAACTCCCAATTTTGGAGGGGGGGGGAAGTGAATGATGAATGTAAAAAACCTGTGGAAAATGCACATTTTTAAAAAATAATAATAAAAAAGGAAGAGAATGGGATTTTTGCTGATTTCCCCTACCTCTTCGAACTGTTGTCGCTTTGTTCTGGCATTCTCTATTATTGTTTACCTAGATGCAGAAACATGGCACATTCCCTTTCAGAAATGAGAGTTGAACTGAATTGGGGAGGGGGGGAAATGAGTCAACTATCATTACCCATGTGAATTACTGCACTCCTGTGCGGCAGCAGACAAAAATGGGGCTACCTCTAGGATGGCTAACAAATTGGATCTAAATTATAATGTTCCTGATTGTTTTTCTCACACCTTTTGTTTCCTTCTCCCTGGTTACCTGTTAGGGGCTGAAAGAAATTCACAAGAGAAAGAAGAAGCCTTACTTCCTAATCTGACAGAGAGTGAGACTCCCTCAGCATTTTGCGTTCTGTTTTAGAAAAATGGTCCTATGAGGAATGAAAACTCAATGGGGGGGGGAGAGAACTTCTGCAGGTTACCTACACTACAGCTTGGAATGTAACCCTGCGTGATGAATTGGAGAAACGGCAAAGGAAGAGCAGGCAATGTTTTGCTGAGAACAAATGGGTTACTTCATCCTTCTCTTAAAATTTGCACTCCTTACAGGCCAAGCATGAAAGGCTTCATGTCATTTGAAACGCCTTTCCTCCTTGTAATGTTTGGCCACATTGGATGGAATGAGAGAAGCCACAAGAAGCGCAGTTCTCCTTTCTATCCAAAGCTATGTGATTTGGGGGGGGGCTGTTTGTCTGTATGTGCATAAATACATAATTGATGGGTGATATGGGTCTTATATATTCTTTAATGATATATCTATGATTGTTTGGAAAGGTGTTCTAAATCGCTTGGAGACCTTTGGGCAACTAGTGACCAACAAAGAACAATAGACAATAAACTGTCCTTCAGAAACAGATGAATTATCTCAAATTTATTTATATGAATAATCATATCTGACACAATGGAATTAAACTATAAACAACAACAACAAAAAAACCCCACACCCCTACTTTTTTTATTCACAAAAAACCTCTGTCTGAGTCTTTCCCTTAAATGGCTTGGTGGTGGCTGTTGTTGTTGTTGTTTACTATAATTATTATTACCATTTGTTATCCACCCTGCACCCTAAGGTCTCAGGGCAGGTTACAACAATTAAAGCACAACACTAATATTAAAAAGCATTATCACACGGTATCAAAAGCAGTTTAAAATGAGTTAACATTTTACAAAAATAAGGCAGGTCCTAAAAGCATACACCTCAAGTGTCAAAACATTAGCAACTCCCTGTTAATTGCAGTTGGCAAGTCTTTTCGTGATCAGCGATTTGGGGACTGCAAAGGGCTGAATACCACATGGACAACTTTCTCCTCAGGCTTCCTTAGGGAAGCTACCATTAATAATTGGCAAAGGGCAACTGGCAGTGCACTAGCTCACCTTTCAGGTGGCATTAGGGACTAAAAATCTCTCTCCCACCTATCTTGTGATTCAGTATGCCCAATACCTTTCCTTCCCAAGAGCCCTTGTTTAGAATCAGCATGGACCCAATTACCAACTCCTGGCACTTTCTGAAATAAGATTTAGCACTTCTGCTGGTGCTCAACGAACGATGAGACACGTAGCTTATTGAGTTGTCAGAGCAAACTGTTGGTAATTTACATTGTTTATTTAATGCCATGATGACTGTGCCAGGTGTTCCTGGGGTGTTAAGCAAGTGGGTAAGCTGGTAAGAAGCTGTTGTGTTTCCCATTTCCTGAGGTAAATTTCAGGAGGAGCTGTACTCCTCTTTCTATCTCTTTTCCTTCTGGTGTGATGTTCTGTACACAATATGCTTAGTGCTAAGGTTTAGACTTATTGTAAATTTAAGTTAAGTCTGCTGCAACTGGATTTCTTATGGGCAGTGCCAATCCTGAATGTATTGGATTTGTTGACCATTATGCTCATTTGCCTTCAGTAGCAGTAAAGCTCTGCTGCATGAAATATAATTGCCTCTGGTCTATTTTTCGGGAATGCTGCAACGTGTTAAAGTTTTGACTCTGCTAACTATCCAATGGAATCTGCTCTGGATCAATATTTAGTAGAATTCCATGACACAAATGCCACTCTGTAACTTGCATAATTCAGCCCACTTGCAGCGAACTGGAAAGATGTGTGGTGCAATCCTATCCTTGGTCTGTCAAAGCACATCTCACTTACATTTTGACTTTAACTTGCACAAGACACTTTTTGGTGCCTGATATCCCAAGAATACTAGGCCTGAAATCCATTCTAAGGAGTAAACCCTCTTGAACACATGACATAGTTCTGTATAAACGTGCCTAGGGTGATAGAGGTGTCCTATCAAACAGATCCAGGACAGATCCAAAAAACTGAAGAAAAATTGACCAAACACACATTTAAACAAGATGACCTGGTGAAGGACAGTGGGAAGTTTTACGGTTTGTACTTTCTTCTAAATAAGGTACACTGGAGTTTGCTCAGGTAGAGAAACAGCACATAGCTGCTAATAATTCTATTTTTCTCAAACAAATAATAATGTGAGTTTTAGGAAAGTGCAGTATTGCCACAACAAAACACCTGCCTTAAGGGAAGATAGGAATCACATGTGGGGGAAAGTGCATTTTTATTGTGAAGGGAATAATCCAGGGTAAAATGTTATTTACATAGTCCCCGGTTTATTAAACTACTTTTTAAAATTGACATATCAACTTTCAACAGAAGTTTCCATGGCAGAAAACCAATAAAAAAATAACATTATTAAGATTAAATTGCTTAAAAAAGTCTTTTTCCTTATTGCTAAAAATAAGGAAGAAGAAAAGCACACACCCAGCCATCAGAACAGTAGTACAAGTAGTGCAAGAAACTGTAATAATATATCAACCTTTCAAAGTTTAAGAAGTTAGTGAAGCAGGCACAAGCCAAATATCTCCGAGTTTTCTCCAGCTAGGGAACCACCACAGAAAAGGCCCTGTCTCTTGTTGTCATCTGCCTCTATTTTGAAGGCAGCAACATACAGGCAAGTTTATTTGGGAGCAAGTGGTCCTTCAATTACCTTTCCTCCCACAGGCACAAAGGTTAGATGTTGTGCTTTACCTACAGCTTGTCCATACTAACATTTGCTGTGTGTTTGCGTTCACATGTAATTTGCATAGTACCAGAACATTACCCTCAAGTAATACAAATCTTGATGCTCCCCCCCCCCAATAAATTTGTGTTCGCCCAACATGGGGATAAACTGACAAATTGGCATAATAATGAATGAGAAGATGGATTCAAACACAAAAGGAATGCAAAAGACTCAGGTTTCACCTCAGAAACAAATTCAAGTATGCACAAGTGTGGAATACTCCAAGTTAATTTGAATGGGGGAAAGTAGATTAGCAGATAAATAATGCTCACATGTGGACAAGCCCCTCGATATGAGTGCTGGAAGCAGACAGCAGTAAGCAGACAAAGTGCACCAAGCCAGAACTGCTCAAAGGACAAGGAATAATTGTACTAGATCAAAATCTAGAACTTCAAGCGAGAGATTGCAACCACATACCAGAAGGGAAATTGACCTCATCGAATTCCAGCTCTACCAGCAAATCTCACCTGGATAACAGATTCTAACAATACAATTTGCATCTCTTTAAGATGGCTTTAGGAATGTTCCACATTAAAACAAGGCATCCACATTTCCTTTCATTCCCTTCATCTCTTCCTCTGGTGACGAGCAGACATCTAGTAAAAGGGAAAAGGCACATCTATATTATTACCCAAATGATTTGTCAACGAATGTATTGGTTAACACTTTGATTTTGACAATTCAGTCAGTTTAACATTATATTTTATTTTCTGATTTTTTTACTGTTTTCTTTTCTTTTATTGCTACTGGATTTTATTGCTTTTAGGCCCCGTTTTACATTTTTTAAAAATAACATTGTATTTCTAAGTCAGTTTCAAACAGCAAACTGCTCTCTTTCCCCATAAGCATTTTGGTACATTTGGCACATTTCCTTAAAAATAACGTCAAAAAATACAAAAACAAAAAACACCTCTTTTAGTAATCGAGGAGCTCTGCTGAAAATGGTGTCATGACGATTGGTGTTCCTCTGTTTGAATGAACACAGAGTCAGTTTAACAACATTGTTACTCACTTGTGTTTTAACATATATGTGTGTGTGTGTGTGTGTGTGTGTGTGTGTGTGTGTGTGTGTGTGTGTAAACCCCAACCCCCATCTTTCCTGATAAATTTACTCCAACACAAAATGTGTGCCATTTTAGATTGGCAGTGATGGAGGGAGGAGCTACAAGGGAGAGGAAAGTTCGGTTGCACAAGCTGTTTTAACAGAAAAGCCACATTGGATGTGAGATCCACTGTCACTATATGGAAAATTATTTGGCCAAATTGTAGTCCTGCTGAGAGCTACTTTTCCATTCTAGCTAATGAGATGTCTCCAACCTCAGCTTGTGTAACTGTGTGTGAGACTTTCTTCCAATAAGTGTCCAACTCTCGTTAGTTAACTTTTACGTTTAAATCAGCAGTCTCTCTAAAACAATGTCCCTTTAAATTGTCCTTATTGCACAGAAAGAATCACTGATATTCTTGAAGCAAGGATCACTCACAACATAGAGAAAACACGTTTAATCATGTATCACATTACTCTTCTTGAGAAACAAAGATTAACCACACACTGAAGTTTAGCAGCTAACAAAAACTCCAGCTCACTAATTTAATAAGCAAAATGCTGCCATGTTAATGGCAAAGTGTATTAGAATTTGTCTAGTATTAGTACATCGTTAATTCCTAAAACTGAAAAGTGATTTTTAAAAATGAGCTCTTATATCCTAATCACTCTTTATTTTCTTTAGTTTTTGTATGCCTGAGAAACTTATCCCCACCCCCTTTGTATTTGTTAATATTTTGAAATTCAACAAAAACCATGGGGGGGGGACAGCAGTTCAGGGTTTTTTTTAATAGGAGGAAACATTTGGCATTTCCCTAATCCCCATCCATTAAAAAGACAAGAAACAAGAAATATCTGTTTCAGAAATGAATTTATTTTACCTCATTACATTGCAATGTACACCTTGCAGCTTAACAGTGCTAAATAAACAAGCTTATTGGCTGATATGATAAATTACCAAAATTAGCTTTCCCAGTGGGAACTACAAGAGGCATCCTGACTTTGTTTTACACAATATTAACTTTCACAGTACTGTTTCTACTTTTGAGCCCTAAATTTAAGTAAAGGGATGTCTGAAAACTTGGGCGGGGGAGAGGAAGGAAAGAAGTGAAAAAGAAGCTGGCCTATACAAAAATAATTACTGTATCAAAAATCTCATTTTGTTGTTTTAGTTTTTGAACTAAAGAAAGAAGACATGGTTTTCATGCCACTCTTGTCAACTTTCGCCAGGGCCTTTTGAGCAGCTGACATCTTACTGTTTGCCTGGAAATAAGAACAGAGGAAAAAGTTAGACTAAAGTACAGTGTCCATGTTATGTCACATTCATATCAAGCAGAAACTACACATATCCTTTAGCTATTGTATATCCCTTCACACAATGTGCCTAAATATTTTATCTGGGGGATAATTAATTATCTGGATAAATGTAATCACGTGGTTTGCAGATCTGGCTAATATAAAAAGTTGACATTCAGCCTGATCCGGACAACATTTCTTCACATTTACATAGGCGGGATGTTTCATCAGTTAGATGGCAGAAACATTTATGAAAACCTCAGACACCAGAATCCTGATCATGCTGGGAATACATTGAAGTTAAATGCATGCTTTTTTTATCCCAGAAATGCTACAGTAAAAACAAAGATTAATATACACATCTTTAATGCACATCCACACATGCAGTGAACCGCCCTGAGATCTTGTGATGAAGAATGGTATTTATTTATTTATTTATTTTAAAAAAAGGTTAAATGAAGAAGTAAAATTAGACTACTGTTGCTGCTTGAAATTATTCATCTTGAAAGTCTGCGTTATCCAACATCTTTTAAGAGTAAACTGAACTGAATTATGCAGACTACTCAACTCTTTCCACATCTTAAATACTGTACTATGCCTGCTCCAAAATTTGTGGGATTCTCGAGTTCCTTTTTACTAAGCTAAGAGTGTCACCTGTAAGCTACTAAGCCTTGATGTCACAAACATCCTAACTGCTTGGGGTGAATATGTTAGCAAATTATTCCTTAACTTAGGAGGCTTGCTGTCACCAACAATGGGATCAGCTGTGCTATGAACTTCCCCAATGTGAACTCCATAGAGCAGTGGTCCTCAACCTTGGGCCTCCAGATGTTTTGAGACTACAATTCCCATCATCCCTGACCACTGGTCCTGCTAGCTAGGGATCAAGGGAGTTGTAGGCCAAAAACATCTGGAGGCCCAAGGTTGAGGACCACTGCCATAGAGCAACGGACCCCTGCTGAAAGCAGGACTTTGCTTTTCCTTTATAGCAAGGCTTGGCCTCAAGCTGTGCTATGAAGGAAAAATGGGTCAACCTGATGTCATACAGCAGTGATGTCAGGTGATTGACACATGGGTGGAGCCTCTCACACTCCTTTCTCAAAGTGGTCCACTGGGAATGGAGGAACTCAGGATATGGATTCAACACTCCAGGATACTGTTGTAGCAGATTTATGAAAAGCATTACTAGTTCTTTAGTCCTGGATAGCCATGAAAGCCTTTTAAATCCCCACCACCAATATTTTCACCATTTCTTTAACTAGTTCTATTCTAAAACTTATTGGTTTATTCCTCACATATGGAACCAGGGCTTTTTTTCAACCAGAACTTCCTGGAACTCAATTCCGGCACCTCTCAGATGGGTGCCATTGCCATTCTAAGACAATGAGGGAGGTGTTCTGGCACCCCTTTTCTGGGAAAAATAGCACTGGATAGAATGTACATGCTTAGAATATGTATTCTACTTTCTCCTGAGTAAAGTAGCATGCTACAAGAAAATGAGGCTGCTAGTCAAAAAGCTAGCCGGGAAAGCAATATACAACTCACCTTTTTGCTTTTCAGATCACTAGTATTAAACTTGGTGTAATCTTCTTCTGCTTCCACGGGCACACCTGATAATTTCCTTTTCTGCAATGTTAGAGTGGGGATTTGCTCCATAAAAATCACAGTGTATTGCATACACTGATCTTCAGCGTAAACAAAAAATGTTCAGGTTTAATGTGAGCAATGGTGATAAAGTTATCCAAAGCAGTATCGCCTGTCCTCTAGATTAAGTGGGAAAGCCGATTGCAGAACATGCAAGCAGAGGTGGGGAAAATGCTGAGTGAGAATGGCTGGAGAAAGGAAGAAGACAATGAGCGGAGGAAGCAGAGATATGAAAAGTGGAAGTATTATGGACCTGGGGAAGTGAGAGGCCAAGGACATTACAGTAATACAAAATACACAAGTGTATTTTCTTATCATGTGTGCATCCGTAGAAGTCCTGCTTTGAAAACCATAGGCATAATTGTAGCACTTCATTGCCAACACATACTCTATGTACCAGACAGTTTGAAAGGTCTTCCTCATTTGATTGGTGGTTAAAATGACTGTGATTAAAAATACAGGTGAAACCTGGAAAATTAGAATATCGACGAACAGTGCATTTATTTCAGTAATGCAACTTATTATTTTTTATTTTTCTTTAATTTTTTACAAATGCTTTCTTTTGGAAATTCCACAGTAATAAAACAAATAGTTACAAAAATACAAAAATAAACATCGCTATTACATTTCATTAATTAAATTCCATTTATAATTGACCCGCCTAATGACAAGTAATTACAATTACAACAAATAAAGGCTTGACATATCTTGCTTTGCATGTCATGCATCTATCTCATATATTGGTTTCACCTTTTAAGTTGCGTTACTGAAATAAATGCACTTTTCGACGATATTCTAATTTTCCGAGTTTCACCTGTAATTGCACATTCTTCTTACATCTTGCCAAACACTGCGGCACTGTTCCATGCTTTTAGCTCGGTGCTTTAAAAAAGCCCAGTTATCAATGTTATCAATGGGGGTGGGGGGAGTTTGTTATCAATGGGAAAAGAAGTATTTCAAGAGACTTGACTTCCTCTCCTCTAAGATTTCTTTGGTACGTCATTTCTTTTTCAGCACCTCCAGGGTTTGAGACCATGGTCTGAAGGCTCATGATGCAACCACCTTGCTGAGGCTAAGCTGATCTGGTTCTGGCCAATGCCCGAACAGGGGTCTGCCGGGAAACCCCATGCAAACTGCCCTCGAGTTCCACGATGGAAGGAATGCAGGGCATAACTCCATGAAACTGATACGTATCCAGTAGTACCTAAACATTCCTTACCTTTGATGCTGGCTCCGCTGGAGGACTTGCAATTTGTGGGAGTCTGGAAAGCAAAACCAAAAAGAAAAGAGGTTAAGGAGGTCAAACTTTAGAACTATCAAGCTAGAATATTTGATCAGTAAGTGCCCCATCTATTTATTTAGAAGTATTTGTGTGGGAGAAAAGGAAGAGTGGGTTTTTCTCAGGGTGTGAGAGCTGGGGATACTCACTTTTTTGTATGTGGATTGAAGATTAGGGTAAAACTAGTATACAGGGCTATTGCAAAAGAATAATCAACAGGAGAGTCAAATCATATCCGCAGTGGTCTGGGACACTAAAAAATTAGGAGAAAACGTAATATGTACAAAAGATGTTCTAGTGGGGGTGTAAAGAAGGACCAGTGAGTGGTGTGGCCAGGGGAGAAGGAGGGTGTCTGGAAAGGGCCTGGGATGAGACATGAAGGGCCACATTGGCCCATGAGCCACCCCAACACTGTATAATGAAACAGATGGATCATTTCCACCTAATATATAAAGAGCTGAATAGGGAAAACATTGGGTGGGGGGTCAGCCATTGTCAGCGAAGTTCTGCTTTACAACATAAAGCTTGTACACTCACCTTATTTTATTCTTAGAAAGTTATTTATTGGGTTTTTCAGATTAAAATTTTACAGTCACATATCCCACATACAACATAAAAGCAAGATTCCAAGAAATGTCTCATCCCAGGCCCTCCAAGAAATCTCCTGGACTTCCCTCCTCCCCTTTGTGGGTCCTATTGTTAATCATTTCCTCCTGCATCCTATATAATAAAGTCCAAGTTGTCCCTGCGTCCAAGCTGTCCCGTGTGTCCCTGGGTCACTGCGCATGTGCCCCAGGGACACAGGGATTGGACAGCAGAGACTGGACACTCACACGCGCGCGCTCCCCCCACCCTCTGCCTACTGTTTCCCTGCGGCCGACCAACCGCCGCTCCCGGCCGGACAAGGAGGCTGCTTTATTTCCCATTTCCCCCCCCCTACGCGACCAACAGGAAGCGGGCGTGTGCGCGCGCGCTCTCCCCACCCCACCCCCACCTGGATCACTCGCGCGCCCAGGACCCTGGCGGGTGTGAGGGGCGAGGGTCCCTCAGGGGAAGCGGGGGGGCGCTGCGCAGAGGAGAAAGAGGCAGCGGTAGCCGAGCGGAACGTGTCAGGGGGAAAGGTCGCGGCCAAAAAGCTGGCCTATTTTCATGAAAAGAGCAGCCTGCGTAGCTGCCTTCCCCTCGCTGCCTGCGCATGAGGAGGCGCGCACCCTGCCGGTCTTCTCCGGGTCGCGCGCCGCTCCAGCCCTCATCCCTGCAGGAGCGCCTGCACTTCCGGGTTCGAGGCCTCCCTCCCTCCGTCTGCCAGGGCGTGTGGAAGTAAGCCAGGCAGGCAAGGCAGGGCGGCCGAGAGCGATGGCTCAGGGGAAGCGCAAGTTCCAGGCGCGCAAGGAGGCCTCCGCGGGGAAGAAAGCGAAGGCGGTGGCGGCGGCCCGGGGGCCTCGCAAAGGAGGTAGGGCCGAAGGACGGACAGAGGCAGCCCAGGGGCCGGCTTTGCTCTCAACTTTGTGCGCGCTCAGAAGGCTGCCTCCCCTTCTCCAAGACGCAGCAGCCGAGCGCAGAGAGGGAGGGAAGGCGGCGGCCCTGTTGCTCCTCTCACACGTTCTAGCGCCCGTTTACTGAACGGGCTGAATGCCACTAGTCTTTTATAATAATCTTTTACCTCTCCATTGTGTCCAAAATTCACCATTAAACTACAAGCGTTATTCCAATCCTACTAACGATTTTAACTGTTTACAATGGTCTTTAAGATAAGCTATAAACTTTCCCCGTTCCTTATTAAAATTTTGGTCTTCCTAATTCTGATTCTTCTGGTCATTTTAGCCATTTCTGCATAACCCATCAACTTGCTCTGCCATTCTTCTCTTGTAGGGACTTTATCTTCTTTCCATCTCTAGGCCAATAACATCCACGCAGCCGTGGTTGCATATATAAATAGTCTTTTCTGCTCCCTTGTGATTTCAGCACCTAAAATTCCCAGAATTGTACACACTCACCTTAAATATTTAGCTAGTGCAGTACTCAGATCTTCAGAAATATATTCAGTTATTAAACCATGAGCATAGCGAATATAGTCCTCTGAAAGAAAATAAATGCTATATATTATTAAAACATCTCTCCTTTAGAGTGCTCAGCCTCCAAATTAACACTGCCCCAAGTTTACCACTTCTATCTGTTTAATACACCTTTAGTTTCATGGTGTTCCCATCAGTGCACTTCACACACCCTTTGGCCTAAACCAGAAGTGGGGAACCGTTGACCCTCAGCAAGCATGGCCAATGGTTAGGGCTGACGGGAGTTGCAGTCCAGCAACAGTTGGGAGGGCCAAAGGCTTCTCACATCTGCCCTAAATGGAATCAATACTTGCAAAGAACAGACACCTAATGCTATAAACAGCTGTTACCAGTACTTATGTCCTCATAATTAAAATGCAGCAATGGTTGTCAGCTTCGTATTGGTTGTGTCTCGGGGGGGGGGGGGATAAAATTGGAAAGGGTTGGAAAACCATACAGATGGCCATGCAAATGTTCCCTATTGATTTCATAAGCCCAGGCAATCAGATGGGTTATTTCTCCCTGTCTGACCCTCTCTTCTCATTCAATTGAATATTCCTGAAGGCATAAAACTGGCTAAAAAGTTATATAGCAACTATTATCTGTTTTGCCTCAAAATGATAGCAGTGCTGGGAACATCAACAGGTGTTTTGGGGGGGGGGGGTGCATTGTGGCCACCGCCATAGTGTTTAGCAGCAGTGGCCTGATGACTATAAAAGCACCACACACAAAAAAAAAGTTAGGAGAAACTGAAAAGAATGCCTGGAAAAGCAACTAAGAAGGGGAAAGTGCAACGCACAAGCGGATGTCATATGGGAGTTGTCACAGTAAGGAAAATGTAAATATTGCAAGAGAAAATCACGTATGCAAACAAACTGAGTACTGTACAAATCTAACCAGCATAAAGTTAATGTTTTATATTTCACTTGGGACCTAAATCCCCTTACCTTCAGTGGCATCCGTGTTCTGTTTGCCGCTGATAAATGTAGCAGACTGCACCTTTCCACCCACAGGTATGTCATTGTCTTTTAACACTTTGACAGTCTGGTCGAACTGACAAAAGCCGCAAAACAGAAGGGCTTATCGTTGCTGCTGTTGAGCATACATGTAATGTATCATGAAAGCCAAACCCCTGAACCTACGAACTGAAATCTAGCACACGTTTGTAGCTGCTACCATACTGACATGGGTCACAATCTTCTACCCAAATAAGTCCCCTTTTGGTGGAATGAATGAGAATTGTGCAACAAAAAGTGGCATTCCTGAGACATTACTGTTCGTGTAAAATGTAACTGCTCAGGAGAAAATCACAGAAGACTGCATTTATGGCATGCAATTTACTGTTAAAATAGCTACCAACTTAGCAAACTATTGATACACTTTTTAAAAGTTTTGCTAACCAAACTTTTTTCCTACTGCAGCAAAGGCTACTGAGGAATTCCATTTGTAGAGTGATCGCAACTAGGCTAGCACAACTACAGCAGAAAAAGTGGGCCATAGGGCTGGCCCTGAGCTTACTGCAAAGGTTCCTTCCGGTCTGGTGTAACTAAGGCAGGGGTAGGCAACCTAAGGGGGCCGGGTAAGGCCCAATTGCCTTCTCAATTCAGCCCACGGACGGTCCAGGAATCAGGTGTTTTTACATGAGTAGAATGTGTCCTTTTATTTAAACTGCATCTCTGGGTTATTTGTGGGGCCTGCCGGGTGTTTTTACATAAGTAGAATGTGTGCTTTTATTTTAAATAGATCTCTGGGTTATTTGTGGGGCATAGGAATTCGTACATTCCCCCCCCCCAAAAAAAAATATAGTCCGGCCCACCACATGGTCTGAGGAACTGTGGACCGGCCCACGGCTGAAAAAGGTTGCTGACCCCTGAACTAAGGCATCCAATAGTGTAGGTAAAGAAGAGGAAGGTCCTTAGAAATTGGCTGCATCCTTACAGCTCTGTTACACTTTTCCAGTTTTAACTAGAGTCCCTTGCAACATACGGTAAAATATTAAGAATTCATCACGATAGAAAAGAATATCTTTTAACGTAAAAATACCTTCTTCTTCAGCCACTTCAGTGCTTTCTCCTCGCTGTATTTATAAAATTTTCTGCCACCTATTTCTGAGACAAAAAGAGTCGCCTCATATTTAGGTCTGTACTTTCATGATATTTATTTATTTATTTATTTGTTGAATTTATATACCGCTCTGACATGAAATAAGACATTGCAGTAGATACGTTATTTCATCATCTGTACAAGGTTACCAGTGAACACATTTATAAACACACACACACACACACACACACACACATATACACAAATATATACATATATACATATACACACATATATATATATACATATACACTGCTTTTTTTCTTTTAAAAATGTTTAGGGGTATTCTCATTTTGACTCAAGAAAATCACCATTTTATAATTCAAATCGGGGGAAATAAATACAGTAAATACAACAAAACCGACCAATCACTGTGCTAGATTCCAACTCCTACTTCACACATTAAACGCTCACTTCCATCTGAGACTCAGGAAACACCATGACAGGAAATGAGGCCGCCATTGGGGTTAACAACGGAACTGACGATTCACCGTGCTAGAGAAGAAGCTACATATTTATTTATTTTTTTAAAAAGTTTCTTCTCCCATTAGATTCACAAAATGTTTAGGGGTATGCGTACCCATGTACCCCCAGAAAAAAAGCACTGTACATATACATATACATATACATATACACATACACATACAAGGTTACCAATGAAACAAACATACACACACACACACAACCTTATAAGCATCGGTCTATTTTGCTCATTAACTGGCTGGGCTCTCCTGTGTTTCAGAGAGGGCTCTCTTCCAGCCTTACCTGCAGATGTCAGCGACTGAACCCGGGACCATGTGCATGCAAAAAATGTACTCTACTACTAATTAAGCTACAGTCCCTCCCTCTACACCTTGGGGAGGGAGTTTCAGCTTACATTCCTGGCACTCACAATTGCAGCAACTGTCGTGAAAGTATGAATACTCAGCATTAAGTGGCCTCTCTCATACAGACTCTCTATAGTTTCGCATGGCTCACTGGGAGTTATTTCTGCATGTATGGCTTGTGAGGCCCTGGGAAGGCATACTGTGAAAAACCTTCACTGGCCTAACAGCATGACAAAGGACTCTAAAACCTGTATCAAATGCTGCTTGCTCATTTTATTTGTCAGATCTTGTACCTTTTTCATCTACTAGGTGGTGAACAGATTGCGAAATGTTCTTGCAGTTTAGCAACATTGCACAGGAAGAGAACTCTTCATCTACCAGGAACTGATCCAAAGGCTGAAACTTTCCATGCTGGAAAAAGGGAAGGCAAATCAAAATGGTGAATGGGTCAAAGTGATTCAAAAATATTTTGCCAGAAATATTTTTTTTTTATGACCAGGTAATTTCAGCTAGAGATGGATGGCTGACAGGCACTACCAAAAGCTGCTAATAAAAGAACAGCGAAGCATTAACAGTTATTTCGGACTGATGAAAGAGGCAACAGAATTCTTTAATGAAGGGTGTTCAAATAAAGCTTTTTTTAAAAAAGTCAGCATTTTAAACTCCTAGTAACTCTTTGTTGTGAAGGATAAATACGAGTTCTGCAAGTGAAAATGCACCAACAGAATTAGCAGACTAAAAGGCAACAAGATTTTGTACTCTCTCTTTCACTAGCAAGATTTACGGACAGAGAACTCTGGAATAGCCAATCTTTCTTCCTCACAATAGGACCCAGGTGGCGCTGTGGTTAAACCACTGAGCCTAGGGCTTGCTGATCAGAAGATCAGCGGTTCGAATCCCTGCGACGGGGTGAGCTCCCGTTGCTTGGTCCCAGCTCCTGCCAACCTAGCAGTTTGAAAGCGCGTCAAAGTGCAAGTAGATAAATAGGAACCGCTACAGCGGGAAGGTAAACGGCGTTTCCATGTGCTGCTCTGGTTCGCCAGAAGCGGCTTTGTCATGCTGGCCACATGACCTGGAAGCTATACGCCGGCTCCCTCGGCCAATAATGCGAGATGAGCACGCAACCCCAGAGTCGGTCACGACTGGACCTAATGGTCAGGGGTCCCTTTACCTTTTACCTTCCTCACAATACATGTTCCAGTTTGGCTTAAAGCCCTACAGGAGTTGTTTTCTACATAATTTAATAATTTCAAGTGACAGACATGCCAACCTAACCAAGTAGTACCAAAATACATTATAATAGAGTCTACTGACTACAACACTTCAGAGCATTAATTTGCAGTTGTTTGGGGAGAAAAGCAATAGAATGTCATCTTCCTAAAAAAATTCTAGGGTACCTACCTCTTTCTCTGCCTTGGTAAGGTAAAACAACAAAAGAAATAAGGGATCCACTGGTGTAGCAAATAATAGCCGTCCATCTAAAAGTATATAAAAAAGCACCATCGTGACAATATATAAATAATAAAAGTAGTAGTAGTAGTAATTCCCCTTGATAAAGACAATCTTCCCCTGAATAAAGAAATAGGTTCTATACCTGAAATAAAATATTGCTGTATTTGATTTTGGGTGCACAAACCTATTTCTTTATCCAGGAACAAGTCCATGTAGACAATTTTGAGCTAGGAGGCCTGACTTGATGTAAGACAGCTTCCAATGTTCCTGTGTATATTCTTATACAGTCATACCTCAGTTTAAGTATGCCTCGGTTTGAGTATTTTCAGTTTAAGTACTCCGCGGACCTGTCTGGAACGGATTAATCCACTTTCCATTACTTTCAATGGGAAAGTTCGCTTCAGGTTAAGTTCATTTCAGGTTAAGTACGCTTCAAGTTAAGTACAGACTTCCAGAACCAATTGTGTTTGTAAACCGAGGTACCACTGTACAGATCTGAATTGAGGGCAATGGAAGCATAAAGCATAGCCCAGGTCTTCTAATGTTACATGTAAATGAGGATAAACTAAGCCATAGCAGCTCAGGAATCTGTGTATGCTTAAAATCACAAGGAATCACTGCTCGAAGATCAGGTTGCAATTGGAGAAAGAGGATACTGCTCACCATGTTGAACAGCTTCGCCTATAAACCACGACCGGTATTCTTCATGAAAAGCTTTCACTTCAAACACCTGACAGCCATCACTTCCAAACAAGTAAAGGGCTGCTTGTCCTGTTAAAACGACGACGACACAGATATTGGTTTCGGATTTCTGAAGCTGCCAATAGCCACCCCCAATCAAAAGAAGAAAGTAAACTCTCAGGAGAATGCCGGCGTATAGGCAAACCTTAAGCGCATAAGAAACTCAGACAAATAGAGTTTGTTTCCCTGCTCTAGGAAAGGAAAAGGGAAGGAAGACTCAAGCTTTGTGCACAAGCATGCAGTTCACACAAAAGCTAAATTTGCTTAACTATGGTTGATGGCCAGTGTTCCATCTGAATGTAACCATCGTGTATAAACTGGCAAACCATGGTTTGCAGTCAGCCAGCAAAGCAAAACTGGAAATCATGACCTGAAGTAGATTTACAAAACCATAGTATTAACTATAGTTTGGCATGATGTCTGAACCAAGTCTACTACAGGCATCATGTGAGATTAACATATCCCAGTCCTGTTGACCCTTGGGAATTAATTTCAAAGAAACCTGACATGGATCTGGGCAGCCCAGGACCTCCATACACATTGCCCAGGCTTACGCACAGTGGTTTGAATTCACCCCCAGAGGCACACTCCATTGTCTCTCAAGACAGATGGATGTCAACAACAATATACCTTGGATGTAGCCATTATTTTATTTGCTCTGGGACAGAGGAACAGCTGGCAGCTTAACTCAGCCCCCCAAACCTGTGTATTTTACAGCAAAACATAATTCACAACAAACAGAAACATGCAGACATAATCTTACAGAGAACATTTACTGAATAGACAAAAAGCCCTATTCTTTTTTTAACACGTCATTTTAAAGCTTCAGCCTACAAAGGAAAAACAGTGGTACCTTGGTTCTCGAACGGAATCCGTTCCGGAAGTCCGTTCGACTTCAGGAAACATTCAAAAATCAAGGCGCAGCTTCCGATTGGCTGCAGGAGCTTCCTGCACTCAATCGGAAGCCACGGAAGCCGTGTCGGACGTTCGGCTTCCAAAAAAAATTTGCAAACCAGAACACTCACTTCCAGGTTTGCGGCGTTTAGGAGTCAAAACATTCGAGTCACAAGGCGCTTCAGAACCAAGGTATGACTGTAATTCAAATTTGAAGGTAAGAGAAGAATTACAATTTCTTACTTGCCTGTACTTGGATTACGCAGTTTTGTAAATAAAGGCTCAGAGCCCGGCTTCTTCGGCAGATTAGTAGCAGATTCTGAAAAAAGTTAAATTCCAAAGTGAGACATACCCTTCATATATTTAAAAATATTCACATCTAAATACTATTACTGTAAATATGGGTGAGGCTTCCCTTGTGGAGAGTAAGAATCAGGTGAGCCCCTATCTTCTGAACACAAACTTTTATTAAACAGGGCTGCAATCTAGAAGCTGTGCACTGAGTCACCAAGCCACCATCATCTTCACTCATAGGCATGGAGAGAGTATGGTTGAGCTGCCACAACATTTCCTACTACTCAACCTAATTTCACCTGAAAACACAGCCAGGCAGAACCATTGCTCTCTCCATGCTTTGCCTTCCAGCTTCAGAAAGGAGAAGAAAAGAGAGCGCTGTGCAAAGCACAGCAGCCAAGATGAAGAGAGAAGAGGCAAAAAGCAGGACAGGGGAGCAGCCCTCATTCCCCACAGTTGTAGGCCTAGTCTACACACGCAACAAAACATAGCATTAAGAGTTGTGATGTGGTAAAATACTGTGTGGGCTTGAATGCCACCCGACATAAAACAAACTTCACACCAATAGGAAACAGGTTGGACTGCAACATCTTTCCCTGATGTGCTAGATCTTTCCTTGTGGGGATCTGGATGTTTGTTTTGCCACATGGGAAAACAATCTTAACTGGCAGCCCACTCCTGCAGTTTGATATGTTAAAGACTCATGGGCGTAGCCAGGAGGGCAGATGGGCAGCTGCCCCCCCCATCAAGTAAATAAATAAAAATACTTAACTAACTGAACAATTGCATTGCACATAACTTGGTTCTGCCCCCCCCCCCAACATAAAGCCTGCTCCCCTAAAATAAATCCTGGCTACACCGGGCGATGTGTACATGGTCAGAATCTCATCTCAGAGGCAGATGAAATGGAGAAAGAGGTCAGATTGAGAGGAAGATCAGGAGGACTTGAGTCACATCCTCCCACACTTTGTGTGAGATGGTTGTATGTATGTGACTCTCTCTCTCTCTCTCTCTCTCTCTCTCACACACACACACACACAAGTTGACATGCATGCATGTGCATGTGTGTGTCAGAGAGAAGGGCACAATTGTGAGAAGCTCCTCTCTGCCCTACCTTCTCACCCATTGCAAATATTTGCAAACCCCTGCTTTTTTAAAAAAAAAATCTGCAATGTCTGCATGTCACAGAAGACAGTTCAAATGCTGCAGCATTTCAATCGTGGTCTCCACCGTTGCATTCAAAGAACTGGCTTTACCAGGAATTACTGCTCATGACTGTGACCGCAACAGAAACACAAACTGGTGTGATTATGGGTGTGTTCCAATGAGATGCCCTTAGTATATATATTTATGCTCCACACACACACACACACACACACACACACACACACACACCAGCTCTGAACATCGGATTCTGCTGTCCCAGCGTAGCACAGCAGTAAACTGAGGAAAACAAGTCCAGACCCCCTTGGACACGTGTAACTGGCCAGAGCGGCTCTTTGGATCGAGGCCTTTATCGGCCACAACTCATTTAAAAAAACGATCCTACTTTCAGCATCTTGCTAGCAGGCTTCTTCTTCTTTTTCCCCATTTTTAAATAACGCAACAAAAAGCACCAGGAAGTGACTTCCAGTTTCGTTTCTGCGAATTCTAGCAGAGTTTTGCCCCCTGTTCATATGGCACTCATCAAATCCTCCCTTTAGGGGGATACACAAATACATACATACACACGCGCGCGCGCACACACGCGTTGCCCCCAAAAGGGCAACATAACTTCAGGACAAGGGAGGGAAGATCCTTCCATTCAAACGAAAAGAGATTCCACCCCACCCACCCACCCAGAAAGAGCCCGTCCTTTCACAGCTGCAGGAGCAGCCCTCTCCCCGTGCCTCTTTGCAAGGAGTTCTTTACCTGGCGCAACGATCACCCATTGCCCGCCGCTGCCTCCGTTTCTCGCGGAGACTTCAAAGACCCGCTGCCTCCCAGCCGGCATGTTGCCTTCTGCTCGCTGCGGACCCGCCCCCGCCCCTCCCCTCGCTATAACTCTAGACATACAAAAACTAAAAGAGGTGCACATGCGGGCCAGCTGGCGGGTCGCATAGCAATGTCCTCGCTAAACTTCTTCGCTTGGCGTCCACGCGGGAAGACAAGTTTTATACATATTAGTTTTTTGGTTGGTGCTTTTTTTTCCTTCTAGGGAAAAAAGAAATGGTGCTGGTACTCGCCCATGAAGTTGTTACACTTTTTTAACCAGTGCTTTTCTTCTAGAAAAAAGGTGCCGGTTGAGTTCGCCCTGGGGGGGGGAGAGAGCACTGGTTTTTGTTATATTGTATACATTTATGGTAATACTTTACTTTTATGTTATATTTTGAATAATTTTATCATTTTTGAAGTAGAGGGCCTTCTCGGTAGTGGTGCCGGCCCTGTGACACACCATCCCATCAGATGTCAAGGAAATAAAAAACTATCTGACTTTTAGAAGACATCTGAAGGCAGCCCTTTTTAGGGAAGTTTTAATGTTTGATGTTTTATCGTGTTTTTAATATTCTGTTGGAAGCAGCTCTGAGTGGCTGGAGAAACCCAGCCTGATTTATTTATTTATTATTAACTTGTTTTGGATAATTGAAGCTAGCCATTTGTCGCGGGGTGGTGGTGCAAGAAGCATGGCACCAGCATGTGCACGCTCAGACGATGACCTCCAAACCATCCTAAATATCTTTGCAGAAGCTTACGAAAAGCTTGGCCTATCACTCAACATCCAAAAAACCAAAGTGCTGCACCAAATAAGTACGTACAAAATAACCTCTCTGCAGCGCCACAAATCCAACTCAATGGTGTAACATTGGAAAATGTCGATGACTCCTCCTACCTAGGCAGTTATATTTCCACAAGGGCCAACATTGATGCTGAAATCCAGCATCGCCTGAGCTCTGCTTTCTCACGATTGAAGTGCAGAGTGTTTGAGGGACAATTGCAGGGATACCAAAATGCTTGTACTACCAACCTTACTATATGCTTGTGAAACATGGACCACTTATAAACGCCATCTCCAACTCCTCGAAAGATTCCACCAACAGTGTCTCCGAAAAATTGTACACATCACTTTGGAAGACAGGCAAACTAATATCAGTGTACTGGAAGAAGCAAATATCACCAGTGTTGAAGCAATTATTCTTCAACATCAACTGCGTTGGACTGGTCATGTTGTGTGGATGCCTGATGAGCGTCTTCCAAAGCAACTACTCTATTCCGAACTTAAAAATTGAAAGTGTATGGCTGGTGGTCAACAAGAGAGGTTTAAAGACGGTCTCAAGGAAAATCTTAAAAAGTGTATGGTAGTATAAACACTGACAACTGGGAAACACTAGCCTGTGAGTGCTCCAGTTGGAGAACAGCCTTTACCAAAGGTATCATGGGCTTTGAAGACACTCTAACTCAGGACACAAGGGAGCAACGTGTTAAGAGGAAGGCACACTTGGCAAATCCACACTGTGATCAACTCCCACCCGGAAACCAATGTCCCCACTGTGGAAGGACGTGTGGATCCAGAATTGTCTTCCAGAGTCACTTACGGACTCATTGTTAAAACTGTGTTTATGGAAGACATTCTTACTCGGCTACAAGTGATCGCCAAAGAATATCTTTATATATTCTGTAAGTCACTTGGAGATCTTTCAGTGACAAGAGTGGGTATTGATTGATTGATTGATTGATTGATTGATTGATTGATTGAATTCGTATACCACCCTATACCCAGAGGGAAAGCTTGACAGCTATGAACCAATGGAGTTATCAGTCTTGCATTATTGCTATTGTTAAGTCTGTGCTGCTGACCGTAGGCGGAAATCCAAAAATTCCCGCGCAGGCTTGCGGCAGCGACACCTGGCGGAATAATACTCTCAAAGCATTTAATCGACAATACGCTCTGTGGCTGCCCTCTTGTGGCTAAATCATATCATTTCTGGTTTTCTGAAACGTGTCTCTGAAACACGTTTGCACAGTGCTCTTTACTTAACAAGCTTTGTGCAACTATATGACTGTGCAGAAAAAGTTAAATCTTTCAGCGGAGAATATTTTATTGAACTATATACCTGCAGTATGGAAATTATCAACGGGACAACGGAAATGGATTTTCCATGCCTTAATGATGGCGTAAAGATTGATACTGAGGAATTGGAAAAATAAGAGTATGGTTTATCTTCAATCAATGGACTGACAATATGACATCAATGACAATTTATGAACTGACTGCTTACAGGCGCAGACTCTGTATGGATAAATACGATAATATTTGTTTATGCAAAATTTAGTAGGCTATTAGCATTTACATAAGCACTCGAGCAAAAACACTATACCAATTTATACAAGAATGTGTGGGAATAGCATATATTGCTTTTTTTTTGGTATATTTTCGTTTTTATGCTATTGTTGTTTTTCTCTCCTCTCCGCTCTCACTTTTCCTTCTTCTTTTTCTGTATCACTTTAATTTTTTTAAACTGAAACACAAAAGAATGGCCAGGTAATGCAATCAGAGAAAATTATCAGATATCCACGGAACCCCAATTTTAACATCAAAAACAAAACAAAACAAGAATTACATAAGTTCCCACGGACTTCCTCCCTCCCCTTTGTGGGTCCTTATGTGGTTAACTTTTTTTTCTCCGACAGTAAGTTGCCTCCTTTTGCAGCTGAGCTTTGGACTTAAGCAGGTTTTTCCACACACAAAAAAGAAGAAAGGGGGGGAGCAGCAGCAACAGGATCCGCTCTAGATTATCCACCCCATCGCCAGCCACTCTTATGGCGGAGCATCGGAAGTCGTGCGTCATATCCGGGAGAGCGAGAGAGGAGAGAGGCGAAGCCAAGCGGATGTTTCCCGCGCGCCTTCTTCCGGCGCAGGCGCAGGACGGGGTTGTGGCTGTACTGAGGCTTCGCGGTCCTCTCGCTTGGTCAGTCGCGGCCCCGACGACGCTCTCGTATTCCTCAGCAGCGGCAGCAGCTTCCCACACAAGGCCGCCGCCATGGCGATGCAAGCGGCGAAACGCGCCAATGTAAGCTGGGACCCCCCCTTTCCCTTTCTCCTGTGCGTGGCGGGGCCGGGGCGCGCTCGGCCATTTTCTACGTCGGATGCTCTTTACTCGCTTCCGACTTCTTCTCCTATCTGCTCCCCCCCACCCTCTCGCCGCCTGCCGCGACTGGTTCTGCGCCTCTTTCTCCTCCACCTTTGGGACATTCAGGAGGGGGCGTCACGTGGGAAAAGGCGTAAAGTGGGTCCGCCGGGATAGCCTCCTTCGGGCTGGGGGCGGGCAGTGTGTACTCCCATATGTTGTGGGGCTGCCATTATTATTATTAGCCTTCGGGCTTTGGGGGCACCCCATATGTTGTGGGGCTGTCATTATTATTATTAGCCTTCTTCGGGCTTTGGGGGCACCCCATATGTTGTGGGGCTGTCATTATTATTATTATTATTAATTAGCCTTCGGGCTCGGGGGCACCCCTATATGTTGTGAGCATTATTATTATTAGCCTACTTCGGACTCTGGGGATGCACCCCCATATGTTGTGGGGCTACCATTTGTATTATTAGCCTTTGGGCCCTGAGGGGCACCCCCATATATTGTGGGACTGCCATTATTATTGTTGTTATTTCTCTCCTCACCTACCTGACAAGCTTGCCCCAGCCACTCTGGGTGGCTTCCAACATATATAAAAACACAATAAAACATTAAACCCCTACTAGGCCTCTATGGTTTTTCTCCCGGACCATCTCCTCTTGTGAACAGAGGCCAATTTCATTTGTTGACTGGTATGGTCCTGTCCTCTCTGTGTGCCAGTAAATGTTGTTTGGTTGATTGATTGAAATAAAACATCTAAAAACTTCCCCATTCAGGGCCACCTTGGAATATCTTCTAAAGCAGGCATTCCCAAACTTCGGCCCTCCAGATGTTTTGGACTACAATTCCCATCATCCATGACCACTGGTCCTGTTAGCTAGGGATCATGGGAGTTGTAGGCCAAAACATCTGGAGGGCCACAGTTTGGGGATCCCTGTTCTAAAGGTTGTATAGTTGCGCTTTTCCTTGGCTCAGGGATCACATAACTACACACCCTCCAACCTTTCTCCGATGTAGAGACCATCAGTCGTGCTTTTTCTGTTAGCAAAGCTGGCTGGGGATGAGCTGGATAGCACTCGCAACAAGGCAGAGTCATAGAATTGCATAGTTGGAAAGACCCCTGAGGGTCATCTAGTCCAACCCTCCGCAGTGCCAAATTTAAAACAATTCTATGATTACATATATACATACCATACAAAGAAATCATGTTGCTAATTTGTTTCTGATTTGTAATTTTTACCAACTCTAGATCCGTCTCCCCCCTGAAGTGAATCGAATTTTATATATCAGAAACTTACCTTATAAAATCACAGCAGAAGAAATGTATGACATTTTTGGAAAATATGGACCAATTCGACAAATCAGAGTGTAAGTCTGTTGTACGTTGCCAAACTAAGCATAGAAATTAGAATTTTCTTACTTATGTCAAGTAGCTTTCTAGTTGACTGACATATCATTATTGTGGCTTTCAATCTAAAATCAAGCAACCACTTGATTTGAATTCTGTCCGGGGAACAAACCAATATGGGCAATGCACATAGAGACATATATAATATGTAGGATATTCCATTGGGCAAATGTCAGTGAAAATATTAGAACTATGTAGAGAGTTTTGGTTGTGTGTATGTTTGGGTTTGGGTTTTTGTTTTTTAACGGGGGATAATTAATAGACCCAAAAGGGAGCAATTCGTTGTGAGAAAATTGTCATAGGCATATCTTACGCAGCCCAATCTAATGCACAGTTTCATTGGGTTTACCTCCAAGTGAGACAGCATAGGATTGATGTCACTGCCTTTACTAGGGTCAGAATGTAACAGATGACTACAACAAACAGGTGTCAATATCAACATGATATTTTTCTTATCTTAAGATTAATTTTTTTGTTTTGTTTTTTGTTAAAGAGGAAATACTCCTGAGACTAGAGGTACAGCCTACGTTGTTTATGAAGATATCTTTGATGCCAAGAATGCTTGTGACCATCTGTCAGGATTCAATGTGTGCAACAGATACCTTGTTGTCTTGTACTATAATGCAAACAGGGCAAGTACAAGAGCTTTTCTTAAAACATTTGAACATGAGATTAACTTTTTTATAAGGTCATTGTGAAAACAGTGCTGGAATAATTCATTCTAAGTGAATTGGGATGCTTCCCTTTTATTTACCATCAATAGCAGGGGCTTGTAGGAAGGAATTACTCTTCCAGTCCTGTTTATTTCTAATCAAATTGTGTGTCCCTTAAGGTTCTCTAAAGCAAATACCCTCTAAACTTCTTCAGCTGAAAATTGGAGTAAATCTGTAATTTTTTGTAAACCAAAAAACCTGAATCATTCTTTAAAAGTGTTTATCAAACTAAGAATGGAACCAGTTCAATACAGGTTGCGTATTCAGAAAAAGGTATTGACTGAATGCCCCAGCCAGAGTATTCAGGACGGATAAGGGGGGAAAGCACAATCTCAAAGGATTTCCATACGTGTTAGGTTTGTCCAGCCCTCTGTGGATGAGGAACCAGGATGGAGGCTTGTTTTAATGCTTTAACCCACTGTTGCAGATTATGAAATAACCTTGTGAGAAAGGTCTGGATTTCTGTGTACCACAGAAAGAAAAGAGATGAGCAAATTATTTGAATGGTTTGACTCCTCAGTCTAGCATCTTGGTTTTGAGCTGCTTTGGCTACTAATGTAACTGGCATTTATGTTCAGATCTCTCTTGAGACTCAGAACAGGTACAAAGATGTCAGGGTTTTAATCTGTGCGTTGTTGATTGACTGAATCTGTACAGATCTTGATATGTCTCTTAGAAGCTCTGCATCTGTCTTGTCTATGGGACAAATGTAGTTTTCCCCCACAAGTTTCCCCCAGCAGAAAAAGGGGGGAATTGGGGGTTAGTTTAGTTGCTTGTAGCACATTGATGTCTTGAAACAAAGAAAGGGATCACCTTTGTTTCATCCAGTTCACAAAGCTTCTTTGTTTGGTTACTTGGAAGTGAATCGTTCCACAGATGATTGGAGGAGATCCCTTATAAAAGCCTGTTAACAGATGTGTCTGGGGACACCCAGCAATTTCTCCTCTGTTCCACCTGATTTCTGAAAATCTTAGAGCAGCATGGGCATAACATGAGGCTGCTTATGCAGTATTATTTATGGTCAAGCTGTTCTTTCCCAAATACCTTTCCGGAGGAATTAAATAAATGAATGTGTTTTGGAACATAGTTACTATAAAGTTTCAGCTTTTCTTGGTAGCAAGGCAAGTTGTCTATCATTTAAATTGATAGGATAATCATTTTAAATAAAGAAGTGAGATTGCTTTAAAATAAATAGATGGGATGAAGCTGTTTTGACTAAAGAGTGTTCTTTTAATAATATATTTGTTTTATTACAGGCATTCCAAAAGATGGATACAAAGAAGAAGGAAGAGCAGCTCAAACTTCTGAAAGAGAAATATGGAATAAATACAGACCCACCCAAATAAAAATTTAAACCTCTATGAGGAACTAGCTCTTTTGGACTTTTTTCTTTTAAAAAATCCTATTGGTTTTTCTAAACTAAGCGCCCCACAAAATGTGCATGCTTTGTTTGGAGCAAAGACATTTTGGGATGTTAGATTTAGTGCAAATATAGCTTTATAATCCCAGTTTTGGAGAGACTCATGACTGCCCTATCATTATGATACTTGGCACTTTGAAATGAAGGTTAGCCTTGGAATTTGGTACACTTTTGTAAAAAAATCTCCCACAGCTCAGAGGCTTATACAAGGCTTTTTGAATCTTTAATCAATATAGTCATTACAGTTGTGAGAACATGTAAAACATTCTCGGATAAAATGTTTTCTTTAATCTGTTAAGGAAAGTACACTTTTTATTTTCTGTTTTGGTTTCATAAATGTATTTCCACAATTTGTCTTTTTCAGCGGCATGAAGATAGGCTTTAGAAAACAGCTGCAAGTAGGGAATGAGGTTTGCAAGTGAGAAATTATGCAATTATGCCTAGTGTTCATCTAACCTTAGGGCAGAATTCAGCTTAATAATGTCTGATGCAATTAGGGTAGTGAACTCTCAACTGGCTCCAAGATGTATGTTAAAGAATTTTGTTACAGAGAATAGCAGAGTTCATTTGGCATTAGGTCCATTTGCCTGGCCTCCTGTCCCACTATCTTGGGTTTTGAATCCATAATTCATCTGCAAGGATGGCTAAAATGACAAACTCATCTCTGCAGTGAAGCTCTTCAAAAGATGAAAGGAGTTCTAGGCTTATTGTGTCCATCCAGAGACAGTATCAATTCTTTCTTTTTTACAATGTTCTTCTGGTCTGGCTTTTCGTTTTGCTGTTAATATTGCTTGCTCTTCTAAGTGACAGACATAACTTTAAAATTAAGTTTTAACTTTGTTCATTTGACAAATAAAAATAGTATCCCATTTTCCTTTTAATTTCTGTTACTATGTGTTCATTCATATTTTAATGTTTCTTTGGTTCTGAGCATATAACACCAACTGTTCTTAGTGCTGATTACTTAGCAAAACAGTGTCTTTGGGGTTTCATTGACAGAGCGAGATTCACAGATTGCTCTTCCAGAGCCTGTTTTAGGGGTCCTGTTTTTTCTGTGTGCACACAAAGTAAACATTTTGTGCTTTCCGCACAAGGATATGTGGAAAGCAAGTGCCTAGAGGGTTATTTGGATGAAATCTCTTCAATATTTTCCTTGTGATGCCACAGAATACAAGGAATGAGACCAATTTAAAAGGAATGGGGTAAAGGGTGGCTTGCCAAGGTATTAATGTCCTTGTACACTTCTTTGTTGATGCAGTTGAATTTAAGCTATTTTTTTAAAGGCTGCAGCAGAAATTATGCCCAGAAAGTAGCTTATCCTTCTAAAATCCCTTTATGTTAATAATGGAAGGAACTAGAATTCCCTTATTTGAAAATTACACTGACATAATTCTACAACCAAGCTGAGAGAAAGAGAGCACAAATTAATGCTTTGGTTTTCTTGATGAATATCATAATCCTTATATATACCTGCAACTTAGACAGTACATGGAATGGGGTGCACTGATATAACTGCTAGTTGCCTAAGTTTAGCATTTAGGCAAGCCTCAGATCCAGAACTTAAAAGAGTGGCTCCTGGCCCTCATGATTGCAGGGGAGGGGCTGATATATGCAGAATGCTCAAACCAGAAAGGTCCTGAACACAGCTAATTGGTATTGAGAAAGCAAGCCAAAGCTTGTATGTCTAGTTTTAAGCCCTCTTCCTCCACGCCTGGCTCTTCCTGTCATTTTATTGCCTCCTGCTTATTTGAGGCATCTATATACTTAAGTATTCACGTTTTTAAGTGGTGTGCATCAAACAATCCACAGAAAATGGGATAAATACAAAAATGATCAAACAGCACTACATTAAAATGCTTTTAAAACCTTAAGTTTAGCAAGGTGGGTACCTGTCTCATCTCAGGAGAGCATTTCACAGCCTTGTCCCCACTATGCTGACTGCATAGTTCAGGGGTCAGCAACCTTTTTCAGCCATGGGCCGGTCCACCGTCCCTCAGACCTTTTGGTGGGCCGGACTATATTTTGGAAAAAATATATGAATTCCTATGCCCTACAAATAACCCAGAGATGCATTTTAAATAAAAGCACACATTCTACTCATGTAAAAACAAGCTGATTCCCAGACCGTCCGTGGGCCGGATTGAGAAGGCGAATGGGCCACATCCGGCCCAAGGGCTTTAGGTTGCCTACCCCTGGCATAGTTTATAGTTACGGGCTGTTCATCTGAGCCAGGGGGGAATCAGCAACACAGACTCCCACCCACAAGATCTTCGTGATCAGGCTAGGATATAATAGATCAGGTGGTTTTTAAGATACCCTGCCCCCATGTTGTTAAGGTGCTTATAATTTAATTTTCCCAGAGAAAAAACCCACCCCCAATCCTGCACATTGATTCTACTCTAGCTTATGTGTTTCTACTAACCTCAAGTGTTAAAGCTAAGCGGGTATCATTTTGGTCAGCCTGAATAGGTTCCATCACTTACAGATTGCCTAGTTGGGCTTGTGTGGCATATGAGTTCCAAAAAAAAGAGCAGAGATAAAAATTCATATGGCAGGAATTGTAGCTCAATGGTATAAGAAGGCTCAGGTTACAATCATGCACATCAATCAAAAGGACCAGATAGCAAGTAATGGGAAAGGACTCTGGCTGAAACCTCAAAAAAACCACTGCTTGTCAGAACATGATGATGATGAGCTAGGCAAGTTGAGTTATCCTGTCCTTTCCCTTTCAGTACCCGCTACATCAGGCATCCCCAAACTTTGGCCCTCCAGATGTTTTGGACTACAATTCCCATCTTCCCCAACCACTGGTCCTGTTAGCTAGGGATCATGGGAGTTGTAGGCCAAAACATCTGGAGGACCGCAGTTTAGGGATGCCTGCGCTACATGCACACCTCCCCCAAAACTTCTGGGGACATACGTGGGGCCACAGCTAGGAGAAAATAAAGTCTCGCTGTGCAAGAAGAAATCTGACAACTTGACACTGGACGTCGTCCATTATTTACAGAGCATATTTTGAGTGTAGAACATGGTATCCTTTCTTAAAGACATTGTGTACAGGGTTTTAATTATTCAAATACAGTCAATCCTTGTTTTGCTCACATTGGCAGGGCCCACGTAAAGGGGTTTGCCCTTTTAGTGATGTTTTTGTGTCACTTCCAGGTTTGGCACTGGGTGCGCATGCACGATCGGACAAACGTTGGTTGTTGCCTGTAATACATGAAAAGCACTTGTTTCTGGACTTCAACCAAAGCACCAAAGCTCAGTGGCAGGACACCTGCCATGCATGCAGAAGGTCACAGACTCAATCCCTGGCATCTCCAGGTAGGGTTAGGAAAGAGTCCTGCCTGAGAATCAGGCAATATAGACAGTCAGTATAGACAATATTCAGATAGAGATAGACTAATGGTCTGAATCAGTAGAAGGCAGCTTCCTGTGTACCTATAGTAAGATTTTGGTTATTAGATCCGATTATTCCAAAACTGCAGCAATGTTACCAATGGAGTGAGAAAGAATTATCGCGCTTAAGTTTTTTAAGTGCTTAAAAAAACGAGAAAGCAAAAAAAATCCATAAAGTATCAAGATTTTATTTTTCTTCTTGGAAAGTTATCACGTGAGATGTTTTCTTTAAAACAGCAGCAAGCAGAACATACAAATTGAGGGAAAAGTGGCAGCGCAGGTAACTTGGTTTGGCTAATGCCCACTCGTGTACGAAATGTACACTGGATTTCTGAGCACCCTTGTGTGTGTTTTTCTTCCTTTAAGTGTATAAGGCAGTGGTTTTTTCAGTAAGTAATCTCTATATATTTATAGGTTTATATATATGTATATATTTATATATAGTTTCAATCACAATTTTGGAGCTTCACATGCAAATTAAAATAAAATGTACAACTCAGATGTAACAGCCATCTTTTTTTTCTGTCTCTACAGCAAAGAAGCATCTATTCAGGGGCAAATTCTAACACTAATAACAGTAAAAAAGGGGGGGGAAGTGGGAAAACAACCTCAGGATAGACATGGTTGGTATGAGAGTTTGAGTGAAAATGATGGAAATTCTACTGAAGGTGCCTCCCATTGAGAGGAAGGGGGGGGGGAATGGTGGTTATCAACAGGTGCTTTTAGTCAGTTGCCTCTTTTTACTCTATCCTAAGCAGCTCCACGTCAAAAATCAAAGTAGCGTTGGGAGGGATGACTCCGGGATGCCCTGTGGTTCCATACGCCATGTCAGGTGTACAGGTCAACTTTGCTCTTTGTCCTAGGCTCATCTGGCATTTTTTTTTAACGATAGCAAATGGGAGAGAGAAAACGAGAAGCAAAAGAAAACATTAGAACATGTCAGCAACGCAAGCATTTCAAGATGTGCTCTATGTTAAAAAAAGAGTGGTTTCAGTGAGGAAGTCACAGGTCATAATCTCCATCTTTTAGATCAAGTAATAGGGGTCAAGATACCATGCAGGAGGGGCGACTAACCTGTGGCTCTCTAGGTGCTGTTGGACTGCAAGTTCCATCATCCCTGACAACTGGGCTGCTAGGATATGAAGCCCAACAACCTCTGGAGAGTCAAAGGTTTCCCATGCTTGCCATCTAACAACCAAACACCACCAGAAAAACTCAGGAATTTGCAGTAGTGCTATGCAGAATGGTACTTTGGCCAATCTGCCAACAGGTGGAAATACAGTATATTAATGACATCACACTAATCCCCAATGCAACAATCCACTAGGTGGAGCCAACAGACACTTGACTTGACCAAGGCAAGCAATTAATTGTGGGATATCAATGAGATGTTGGATGTCTTCGGATGACAGAAACTGCACTCCTAGAAACAATTTCATTGGTGTAACACCACTGAACATAAGCGAATGAACCTCTGAGTAAAACACGCATGAGGGTGAAAAAGTGCCATCTTAAAAGTAAGGTATTCCTCACATACGCTGAATAATTTTATCTGCCACACTCCACCTGGAGGTTGTATATTTGGTAATACGGTATAGCCGCTTCAGGAATCTAAGAGGTAAAACTTTGCTCCAGAAAGAGCGGAAGCAGCTACAGAGGCACTCAGTTGATCATACACCTGAGGAAGATACAGTCATGAACAAATTCACTGCACTAAATTCAGACTTTTCCTAGGATGTTTAAGGCCTATTCACATTGGCTGTGTGGATTCCCAGCTGATTGAGCCTGCAAGAAGGCAGTTGCCAAGCATGTTGCTTAAACTGAATTTACGATGCACTACTGCGAACCTAAATCACTGGTCGATTAATTTTAAAAGGTGTTATCTGATTCATTCCTTAAATTACTGCAAATGTAGGTTCTGGAGCATTTTCAGAAGTGTAGCAAAAGTGGATCTCTGCTGAATTCATTGTGAGAGCGGGAACATAGCCAATTGATGCTCCGACAGGCTGAAGCAGGAAGTGCTGGAGGAATGCCCCTGGGTTCCAAAATCCTAGGCATGTCTACTCAGAATCAAATCTCACTGAGTTAAACTGGACTTCCTGCCAGGTAAGTGTGTACATAGGATTGCAGCCATATCCTGCTGAATGCTGTTTATATTCAAAGCGGCATACAAGTCCATGCACATTACACTCTGCTCCGAGATTATAAATATGACACTCTTCCCACTCTTAACCCCTCATTATTGTACTGGTTCTATCAATTCTGAAAAGAGCATCAGCATAAACCTGCATACCTGTGCTGCGCCTTCCTCAAATCCTTTAATGACCTCTTGCCTGCCGATCTTGAACCTGAAAGGCTTGTTTCGATCTCGGGAGGAATCAAACTTCTTTCCGTTCTGTAGCATTCCTGCCAGAACACAAAAACAGCTCCTGTTCCAGTCAAGCCTGCTGAGTTTCTGAGATGGTGGCACATATGAAAAACGGCTGCCAAAGTCTGAACAAAACAGGTATGCTCTGCTGGTTTTTAAAGGCTAGGCTAGTAAACCCACATACAGAGTGGTTTGCTGCTGTAGTTATCTGGGTGGTGGTAATTCAGGCCTAGAGATCACTACCAAGCCTTGGGTCACCTAATGCTGGACACTAAAAAGCAGTACAGTGGTACCTCGGTTTATGAACACAATTGGTTCCGGAAGTCTGTTCATAAACTGAAGCGTTCATAAACTGAAGCGAACTTTCCCATTGAAAGTAATGGAAAGTGGATTAATCTGTTCCAGATGGTCCGCGGAGTACTTAAACTGAAGCGTTCATAAACTGAAGCGAACTTTCCCATTGAAAGTAATGGAAAGTGGATTAATCCGTTCTAGACGGGTCCGCGGAGTACTCAACCTGAAGTGTACTTAACCCGAAGCAAGGGTGTAATTGGTTCCCAAAGTCTGTTCATAAACTGAAGTGTTCATAAACTGAAGCGAACTTTCCCATTGAAAGTAATGGAAAGTGAATTAATCCGTTCCAGATGGGTCCGCGGCGTTCGTAAACCGAAAATTTGTAAACCGAGGTGTTCATAAACCGAGGTTCCACTGTATTTTGTTCCCTTGGTTCTGGTCTGTTGCAAGAATGAGTGACCAATTTCTTACCCTCCCAGCAATGCTGTTGCCTGCGAAGACCCCCCAGAGTTATCCAGACAAATTGGCAACTAGGGCAGCCGACACAAGACTATCCGGTTACAGACAAACAAGCTGCACTTTATATATTCAAGAGAAAAGATGACAAAAGCAAATAAGTAAACAAAAAACAGAAGTTCTCAATATTCCTACTACCAATAAAACGACAGAGGCTTTTATTTTTTTTAATATACTGAATTTTGTATATTTATGCCAAAATGCTTCGGAGTCATGATGGACTTTCTAATGTGAAAAGAATTAAAATTGTAGGCGTCAGCCAAGAGAGAAAACAATGATAAATAAAAATTTCATAGACTGCTGTCATGTCCCTCCCTTGCTTGTCTTTGTTCTAACCTAATGTGTGCATACATTTTAATCAAATTGATTACATAGCAGTACCGCTATGTTTCCCTTGCAAATAGCACACGTTCCTGAAATCAAGAACAAATAGAAATTGGCAAGCCAGAATACACTCTGTAAAGTCTGACCTTGCATTATGCAGGTTGAAACAAAGCCTAGAAAATGCAGTGGACAGCTGCGTAATGTATAAACTTTTTCTACTAAAGGCCAATGTGACCACATTCAGCATCACTTGAAACAAAAGAAGTGTGCAAGAGAAACCAGTAGAAACACGACAAAATGTTGGTTAAAATGGCACACAGATATATACACAGCATAACAAACACACACAAAAATATAATGACAGAATAAAATAGGAAAAGGATTAAGGCTTTCATTAGCATTCACAGAATATATGGGGTGCTCCTGCCAGCCAAAATGAGTGCCAGGTGTGCCTCTGTGCCCAGTGGAGTCAATAAAAGTCTCTGTATCTAAGCATAAAATGAATCATACCTAATCCAATATAATCTGCCATCACTTAAGGAAGATCATCACTTAAGTAGGGAAGCATGTTCAGTCCAAGGACTGCATTCCCTTGTGGGCAACTTTCCAGGGGCCACATATCAGTGGTGAGTGGGGCCAGAGGCAAAAGTGGGTTGAGCAATGAATGTATACTTTATCTTTGTATAGTAGGGTAGTTTCTACACATATTCTATCCTCCATCCAGGAAAGCAAGACGCATGATCAGAGCAAGGGTAATTGAGGGGTGTGGCCTAAGGGGAGTCCTGAGGGCCAGGCAGAGAGACCTGGAGGGCCACATTCAGATTCCAGGTTCCCCATGCCCAACATAGAGGTTTCCCTAGCTGCATAGTGGAAAACTTTGCTGTGGGAGATATCTGGTGATGCCCTAGAGTGGCCCTGTTCTGGATGGGTATCATTGTACATATTAACCTGGTCCTGGGGAATCCTTAAATTTCTCAGCTGCTCATAATTTACTCAATTATATTCCAATGTTGTGGGACTTAATGAAGGGGCAACCTAATGTTCTCTGTCCTCTCCCACCTGAAACAGCTATCCTTAGCAGGTGGCATAAACAGAACAAACATTTGGACATTTGGGATCCATACTTGGAATTGTCTGAATGAAGTATATGCCCAGAGGCTCTGCTGGAGCCTACTCCCCACCCTTTCCGCCCCCTTCAAACAAATGTCATGACAACAGACTAGAAGAACCATAGGCAAATATACCTCACCAAGAGCTTCCAAAATTGAGTGGAACTTAAGAGTCAAAATAGATGTGACATGGTAGCCTTGTCTCGTTTAATTATGTATCTGCCCCACTGGTGCCTAAAGAGAGGGGTAATGCCTCTCAGTTCATTCATAGGCCACCTTTCCTCCAAGGAGCTCAAAGGAGCATACATAGTTCTCCTTCTCCCTGTTTTAGCCTCACACTGAGAGTTAGTTTAGGGTGAGACTGTGATTACCAGACTAACACTGTTAGTCACCCAGTGAGCTTTATGGCCTAGAAGGAATTTGAATCCTGGTCTCCCAGGCCCTAGTCCAACACTTTAACCATGACACCTCACTGGCCCATTCTGTGGCCGAGGGAGCCAAACATCCCTTCTTCTTACCTTCCTGACTAATGTCATTCAATAAACTTTTTCTCACACATGGTTCCAGTGCTAGATCTGAGCTGGCCTTGGGAAAAGAGCATCTGGGGTGACAGAATGTGAAGCAGTAAGGCAGGAAAGTTTCCACTCCCCTCATCTACACATCCCTTCCTTGTAAGTGAATGGAGCATGCTTATGAACAAACACAGCAAACCCCCCCCCCCCGCCGCCTGCCCCATCACATCATGCTCAGCATATGACTGATTCCTTCGCTAATCCTGTCTACTGACAATATGGCTGAAGGGCAGTCACACCTCAAATAAGGCTGAGATGCTTAACTGTACCAGATAAAGCTGCACTGGTGATGTGCTGACTCATCCCAGAAACTCAGAAGCTCAAGGATACTTGGAAAAAAATTAATCTGCAAGGAGACAGTATGAACATCTGCCAAAAATCCAAATATAGCTGCAGCTGTTTTGAACCACAGTCTAAAGGAATGTAGGAACACAGACCTTTTTGCTTCTATTCTGAATACGTGCTTTACCTGGTCAGGGGAAGTTATTCACTCATGCTGTTTCCAAGTAAAATTCTCATTTTTGCAAATCTCAGTTGCAGTAAGAATACATTATCGGTTGTGATTTTGGGAATGACTATTCTGCCACTTGCTATTAATAGTCTTTGCTGCGAGCCAATCAGCATTTTAACAACCCAATATGGCTTCGGCTTCTGAGTTGCTTGTCATCTCCAGCACAGACAGGCACCGAGTGCAAGTTTTTGCAAGGCTTGCAAGTTAAATGCTCCTGCTCATGTCCTCTTTTGATCCATGTAGCACGTAGGGACTTCACATGGAGCCTGTGCCTTTGGCTGCTTTGACAACTTTGCTTTAGAGATGTCAACCGGCAATCCTGCAGCACTGGATAATGTGTCTGTAATTAACATTACAAGAGGCCTTGGGACATTTAGGTGCTGAAAGGGGAATATGATGAAATTGGGTGGTGGCGGAGCACGCTTTACAGAACAGGGTTTCAAGTAATTCACTAGGATGGTCAAAATATGCTTAACATTGCTGCGTTTCCAGTCCATTTGATGTCACCTGCCCTTTATTTGCTGAAAAAATATTTTACTCTCCTCAGTTCATTGTATTGTGTTCATATATGCATAAACAGCCCAACCCAATCTTTATTACGATCACTTATCAGCCACTAAGTTACAGTCAAACAAATATGATTACAAACTGCAATTTACCAGTCAATATAAGAATATTAGAAATTAAAACATAGCAAAGGAGAAGGATATGTGTGTGCATTGTCACACATTCACAGTCATACTTAGAATGGATTGTTGTGTGCTAGTATCGTTGGTAAGAAGATTTAATATAAGCGGTAAATGTAAATATAAACTGTGAACGTCCCACTGCCCCAAGCAAATAGGTGAGGCAGGGGGAGAAGAAATAAGAGAGAGGTTGCAGGTCTTTGCCAAGCATCCCAGGAAGACTCAGGTATGCTTCCTTTGAAACATTCCTGCATTTAGCCCAAGAAACAGGACACATTTGACAGATCACACAAACCTTGGCATAAATTGTTTTTATACATTATTTTCCCCATATATATTTTTGGATCAAGCTGGATTTTGGAAAATCGGGAGACAAGTAAAACCAGAAACTGATCATATAGAGAAGGAGTTCAGAGAAACCCCTAGCATGTCAACAACACATGTGAGAAGTCTGCAGAGTCATGCATTCAGCTAGGGTGCAGAAGAGCCCTATAGACATTTATGCATGGAATCCTCACGGTAAGGGGGATTCTGGGTTCTCTCACATGGAAGAGAACACATTGCACCCACATTGGTAACTTACTTTGGGTCTCTTCTCACGTTGGCTGAATGCTTGGTGGGGAACATGACCAGAGAACACAGCAACAATGGGCAAAGTTAGCACATGTGCTTTTAAAACATGAATGGGTTCATCAGAACCTCTGCCTGCTATATAAAGATGTTCGTGTTGACACCTCCATATCCCTGGCCAGAAGTGATCGTGCAAGGACTAGGAAGTCCTACCCACCCTGCACACAACTGCCATTTAAATTTTAATGATGGTGCTGATCCCTTTTTGGGGCAGGGGGAGTTTAACTCAGTCACACTCCCCTCCAACTACTGAATCAGGGACAGGCCTATTTAACTATGTAGCACTTCTTTGTTCATGCACAGCTGCCATGAAATGACAAGTTGTGGCAGAGAAGCAAAGTTCCTTTGACCACTATATTGAATCAAGCACCATGAATAAACCACATAGCAATGAGCTGAAAACTGAGATAGTTGAAAGGCAATGCCAGAATTTAAAGGGAAAGTATTTGTTATTTCACCTGCCAATTTGCCCTTTGCTCACTCATCTGTGAGGCCATTGGGTTGGGGCTGGGAAGAGGAAGAGAGTATGGTGTCAATGGAGGGAGCTGCCATCTTTTCTTTTGGCACTGAAAATGCCTACAGTCTGATCAAGAGATCTGAGATGCTCCTTACAGAAGGTTTGTCTGGGCAAATCAGGCCTGAGTACCATGTCTGCAATCAAACCCACAATAACAGTAACAGTATTTTATTGATCCTCCCTAATCCAAGTGTCTCTCTGAGACTATGACAATCTCCAATTCTCTCTAGACCACATGCAGAAAAAAATACCAATAACCAGCTGGACTGATGATAGTCCTCTAATTTGATCTTCATTTAACGTATCAACAAAAGCTGTTGACTGACAGTCTTGATTTGTTGCACACAGCGAACAAGCAACTGGACACTTTAAAATGCACATGTGGTGCGCACAGCTGATGAGACCAGTTAAATGGATGACATCTTCTATTGCAGCGTGAGCACAGAGTGGTAGTTTGGTGGTTAAGCAAATTATGAGGCTATTCCACCTTGAGCACTGGTGTAACATAACTGCCTAAAAAGCACAATCTGGGAAAGCGTTTATTCACAATCAACTCACCCAGGGGTCTCAGGTAAACCATGATATCTAAGCCATAGCCCCTACTGTCTTCTGCAAGAAGGGGATAATATGATCCTACCTGAAAATGTTGTTGTAAGAAATATTGAGATAATGTATGGAGAATGTTTTGAAAACTCAGGACTATATAAATGTGAGGTATGAGTTATTGTTCCTGAATACTGCTTGTGGCATGATTCAGAAATGTGATTTAACCATTGATGCAATCTGTATTTTCATTTTTGTGGTTATGAGCAGCTGCTGCTCAGTTATTTATTTATTAGCCTAATGGATTCCTAGACGTGCAGGAGACAGTTACAAAGCCATGCAAGACACACACTTTAGGGTTTCAGGAAATCCTAATCTGCACTGCCAGAGAACGTGATGTTATAGATCATGTTTTGCAAATATGCAAAATGTTTTGAAGAAGGAGCTACACTTTTATTTGAACCTGTCAAAATTAGAAAGTTCAGTCTTTTCCATTTTTCTAAATAATGTCGTCGGTCGAAGCCACATATCAGAGTCCTAGGTGGTCTATTGTTTCCTAGCTTTAATGCAATCTTTGGATGGGTATATAGCAATTTCACCATATATATGCATGCACCTGATGAGGGCTTCCAATCCCCCTAACTATTTGGCAAGATAACACAGGCAAGCATCCTATCCTGAGGTTAGCAAGCTCACAAGGGGAGGGAGGTGCTGGTGCGTATGCCTAAAAGGTAAGTAAAAAGAGGAGAGTTTGTGTTTTGGAAGCATTTTTTATGTTCTTGACAGACAGACAGACAGACAGACAGACAGACAGACAGACAGACAGACAGACAGACAGACAGACAGACATAATCCTCTCCAGGGATGAACTTTGGGAAATAGCTTCTGCTACCCTGTTTCTCCTAAAATAAGACGTAGCCATAAAATAAGCCTTAGCAGGATTTTTAAGCATTCAAGGAATATAAGCCATACCCCGAAAAAAAGCCATAGTGATAGGCTTGTAGGTTAAACTGTACCATAAATAAAAAATAAAACATCCCCTGAAAATAAGCCATAGTGTTTTTATTTTTTTATTTTTTTAGGATAAATAAATATAAGACGGTGTCTTTTTTTTGGAGAAACACGGTAGATGGCCCTTTCACCAGAGCAATTTTGTACCATTTTTAAAATGTGCTTTCATAATTTTCTTTCTTTTACAAATAAGATGACAGATGATTTTTCGTAGTTCTTGTTGCTTAAGATGTACAGGTGTGTATTTTTAATAATACAAACAAAAGTGGACAACAGCCCACCTGAAAAAATGCAGGGAAGGGCAAGGCAGACTACATAACCAGAATTGCTGGAATGTATCTCAGCCAGAGGCATTAGGGAGGCAGGAGGGAGGCAAAGGAGAGCCAAACTATCACTTCTGTATCTTACTTCTCACCCCAAGGAAGATCAGACCTCCATTCAAACTTGTAAAGTTACCCAAACATATATAGCCATTTCCAGAGCTATCCCTTCACAAACAAGCATTGGGAAAGAAAATAATCCCCCCCGATTTGTTAATGAAACAATTGCTTTGATTCAATTCAAACAGGAAGAAAAAAGCATGTTGTGTGGGAGATCTGTGACTGGATCTCTCAACACTGTGAATTGCATCCTTCTCACAGACAACGGTTTACCCAAGAATGAGACAAGGGTTTTGTGTAAGGAGTTACCATTGTCTTTTGGGCTTGCTAACGGGGAATACTGCTTGCAAAGCTTTGAATGGGGAGCTAAAGGTGTCACTCAAAGGCTGACTGGGCAATTTCATCCAGGCACTGAATAGACCCAAACCTGCTTAGCTTCAGTAAAATATCTTCAGGTTAGGCTGCACACCTAAGAGAAGGAATGAGGCATAGGATTAATGCTGACCCTTACTGGGTGAGTCTATTCAGAGGCTGCTTGAATGTCATCAACTGGTAGATCACCAATACAACTTCTGCTTCATAATAACACCAATGCTATGTTAGAAGATTGGCAGCTTCCTGAAGACAACAGAAATACAAAGACATTTTCAAATAACTAGGCTTCCCAAAATAGCTGCAGACACATTTGTGTGGGAGAATACAACAATAGTACACACTGTGGGTAGTGAAATACTAATTTTCTTATAATAATTGATTCACATTTGGGGATGACATTCAATCCAGAAATTCACAAGCAGAAGGTGTTGTGTTGGATTTGTCTCATTCACAAAAATACTCCAGACTTGACATGAAGATGTTAAATCTATGGATCAGAGCTACTCCTATAATTCTCAATTAGCAATCTCTATCACAGCTGCCACCCTTCCTGGTGCATCTAAATTATACACAATTTCAGCTCATGTGCAAATCATAATTTCAAGCTTTCCTTGATTCAGAAGGGGGAGGAGGTGTAACCACAGAACTCTGAAATGCCACCTGCCAACTAAATGTGGCAGATAAATATTTTAACAGCAGCCACTTCATGCTGGGAAACTTGGCATGGCTGTTGAAGACAATCAATAGCACCACGACAGAAATGTGCATCCTGTATGGATTAGCTCAAGAGGCATGCTGGAGCGGGGCGGGGGGACTCTGACAAGCAGGACAGGATGGCGTGTGCTAAAATGGCAGAAAACAAAGTACCCCCTGGTTTACAGCAGTGGCAAAAACCTGTCTTGTGGGATTTGCTGCCTAGCTTAAAGAAAAACACCAGTTATCACTGGGGATGGGGTAGGGGAGAATCTGTCCCAGGCAGCAAAAGAGGCCAAGATGCTTAGGTCTAGCTTTCACTGGCACAGAGCCATATATGCAATGAAAGGCTTAAGAGACCTTTCAGCTGGTGTCTCTGTGCCAACAATAGATATGAGCAGCAAAAATATTTACAGAACTAAAGTGGGATGAGACCAGAAGGTGGGAAGTCATGCTGGCGCTTAATATAAACACAAGAGCACCATTAGAGAGCCTAGTTGTGACCCATGTTGGCCTACCACAACCCGCGGGGAGCGTCTGCACAGGGAGCCCCGACAGATGGGGAAGAATGACTCAATCCAAAATTCATGTCACCTCCTAGCACAATATCTCTTTTCACACATGCTGTTCTGCCTAGGCCATCCCTTGCCACAAGGGATATATTAATAGCAACAAGTTCATACTGTACATACTGTAGGAACGCAAGCTCTTCCAGAGCAAGGGTGAAGTCAGAGCTGTAAAAACCAAAGCAAACCATTTTTTAAGAAAATGGAACGAACATTCTCCATTTGAATCCCCCACCCCAATCAAATCCAGTGCTTTCACAAAGATGGTTTTACATGGAAAGGAAATCCAAAAAGCTCAATAATGTTATGCTCTTAGAGCAAGCAGGCCAGGAGGTAGCTGTACAGCGAGCAATACTAGAAATATCTATATGTGGTGTTAGAAACTGGGATAGAAAAGCTAGGGGCCAAATGGCTTCTGGGACCTGAATTGTGGGTGCCAAAGCATAATGTCTAGTCACCACTGGGGTGTGTGTGTCAGAAACACTTTTATTATTTTGATAAGCATGAATTAATACCCAATTCACATAAGTAAATATCACATTCTTAGCAGAAATTGTTAATACATGTTTAATTTGGTGTTTACAATAAAAATACTGGTACCATGCTTTAGTTTTCAAAACACTCTACTCTTTATTGTTAAACTCCTTAACATACTGTTTATCCTTAACATATACTTCAAGGCTTCACAGCACATATATTTCAGTAATACATGAGTATCGGCCAGGCGCAAAAAAGGGCACCCAGACATTTTGAGGTTTTTGCAAATAAAGAATCTTTAGGCACAACATGTGCCTGGCACCCTGCTAATTTCGAACCCTGTCTATATGGCTTGCTATTCTCTCTGAATCTTTGTTGATTTTTAAAATATTTGAGTTCAAACATGTATCATGATGTGCCAGTCAATACCTACAATGGGAGGCCTATGCAGGAAAAGGGCCTTGATTCAGTGACAGCACATGCCTTGCATGTAAAAGGTCCCTAGTTGAAACTGTGAAGCTCCTGTTATTTTTGCTACTGGATGCTGCATGTTGTAATCTTGTTACATTTATAGTATTGAAATGTGTGTGTGTGTGGGGGGGTTATGTTATGATTGCTATAGGGATTCCACTCCAGATTTGTGTAGGGCTTTCTTCTCCTGAAGATATCCCGCAAGGCAGCAGAGGTTTAGGGTCAGAGTTTTCCTTCTCCTAGATGGGCTACCTTCCTAGGTTGAAGAGTCCCACCTGCCCTGGTTAGATGGTGCGCTGTATGCCTCCTTCAGGCAACTCCTGCAGCCAAGCTGGTGCCAAACGTATTGCTCTGCTTTCCTTTGGACCATATCAGCAAGGCCGAGATAGCAGTCTTGTCATCTGGGCAGCCCAGGACCTCCATACCCCATACCTGCCAAGTCCTGGACGGAAAAATCCAGGATCGGCAGCCCACGACACCGGAAGTTGCGTAGACGCAACTTCCGGTGGCGCTTTGCCCTTCTATGGGCACCAGAAAATGGCGGCGCCAGCGCCGGAAGTCGCTTCTACGCATGACCGGAAATGCGTAAAAGCGACTTCCGGCACCGCCACCGCCATTTTCTGGTGCCCATAAAAGGGCAAAGCGGCACCAGAAAAATGGCCGCCGGCAGAAGCAGATTTAAGAGAGAATATCGGGATAAAAACCTAAACGGGAGACCGCCGGGAAACGGTAGGAAAAAAGGGATTTTCCCGGCGAAAACGGGATACTTGGCAGCTATGCCATACACACTGCCCAGCCTTGCACCCTGGGGACATCATTTGATGCTACTATCACGGCAGTTTGACTTCACCCCCAGAGACACAGTCCATTCTCTCGAGACAGATGGATGCCAACCAAAAAAAAAAATTGTTTTTCTACATAATTATGAAATTGTTACTGTGTTGTTTTGCAGTATATTGCAGTATATTCCATATATTCCATATATTATTATGAAATTGATTGTAGTGCTTGCTTGAACTATTTTCTTCTTTGCTTTGCTGTAAGCTGCTGTCAGCATGATTTATTTTTTGGGGGGTGGGGGTGGAAAAGCTGCAGACACACAAAATCAATGAATGAATAATCTCTGGTAGACCTTGTGGGTTAGTAACTGGAAAACCATTGTCAGTCAGTGTGACTCTATATATGGCAGTTTCCAGTGCTTCACATAAGCAGATTCCTCTATGACTAAGGACTTGTGCCGGGACTAATCATGAAAAATACAATATCACAACAAACACATACACAAACACTACACTTATACTTTTACCATTAATTTTCTGAATCATTTTATGGACTTCCCCTTTCCCCGCTCTTTCTTATTTCCAATATATTCTCCTCTTTAGCAATTTATCTTTCTCCCAATTTTATTAATCCTTTTCATTTTAATTTCCTTGCTTAAAAATCCTACCCCTCCCAGACCTCCTCCTGCCACAAGGAGACTCCAGAATAAGGTAGGACAACAACCAATCCTTTTTACAATCGGGCCCCACCCCCACCCCCACTTCCCCTCATCCCATCACCCCCCTCTAAAGTATATTTTTAAGGCCATACCAGCCATGCACTGCAGTGTGAATGTACCTGGATGAGGGCTATGAGAAAAGGGAAGAGGAAAGACTGAAGTTGGCGGAGATCCCCTCTTCTACATGTAGAAGAGAATGGGTCATGCTCAGAGCAGTGCTGACTATAAGGGTTAAAACCACACTGTCAAATTCTTGCCTCAAATTTCCCCGCAAGTGAACCAATGTACAAACAGCAATAAATGCCACTTATTAAAACAACCACACATGCACAAAATCAGGACTGCAACTTTTAAAACAGAGAAATCTGCCAAGTCAGCAGGTGCCAGTTTTAAATGACGACGACACATTTAAGTTGGTGGAGATGGGAGCTAAGATCACACTTTTAACAAGTTGGTCATGTAATGCTGCTGTAAAAACGGGGTTAAAAACAAAATATTGAAGATGGGGATTCAACAAGAGGTGGTGTGTTGCAAAAAGGTTGAAGCAGTGCTTTTCTTCTAGGAAAAAAAGGTGTGGGTAGTGTGCATACCCTTGCGTGCCCCCAGAAAAAAGCACTGGATTAAAGCAACTCAAGGATAACTATACCGCAAGAATGCAGAATGCTGGTTATTATGGGGCTAAAAGCAATATAGAGCAAGTAGAACCATAAGGATTTATAAAATCTGCCAGTGATTCTGGAGCAATATTTCATTTTAATTAGCCAAATTATATAAATACCGGTATGTGTTTCACAGGACCCTAATATATACATACATTCCTAATATACATATACAAGTATTGCAAAATAAGCTTAGCCGACATAGAATTTTGCTCAGTTTCTGCACAATGAGAAATGCATGGTAACCACAAATTCCATAAAAGCACTAGCTACTTTTAAAAATACAATAACCCTTAAGACATATTATGTAATACATTGTCTTCAGCAAAGCACAGCATCAAATACAAGGAACCCCCTCGGAGGTCCATGCAAAATATGATTCCCACTGAAAATACAATATTGCTTTTCAAAACTGGTTATTTAGGAACACAATCCCCAGCCGCCCATTTTATCCTCACAACAAAACCCAGTCAGGTAGGTTAGGTTGAAAGTTACTACAAAACTCTTTGTGGAGAGGATACCTGGATTGACTATGCATAAATAAACGTACAGTATTGCTTGAGTATGTGTACTGCATATCAAACTTAATAAGAATGTACCACGGGACAAGTTACTGTAGGTATATGTTATTCTTGTATTTACATGAAAACCAATAAAAATTATTTGGATTTTTTTAAAAAAAAAATTACTGGCCCAGGATCATCCAGTGAGCTTAGTGTATCAGAAGGGGGTGGGGTCACCCCAGGACTCCCAGCTCCCACAATCCATCATTCTAATCACTACACCACACCATAGACAGAAGGACAATAAAGTCTATTCCTTTTTATTGTTTGTTTAATCCAGGGTTTCCCAAACTTGGGCCTCCAGCTGCTTTTGGACTACAATTTCCATCATCCCCAACCACTGGTCCTGCTAGCCAGGGATGATGGGAGTTGTAGTCCAACAACAGTTCAAAACCCATGTTTGGGAAACTCTGGTTAATCAACACTTCACAGAAAAAAAATGGCAATGAATAATTTCCACTATCGGCCATGTTGATTGTCCATGCTTAGAAACAAAAAGATGTCCCATTCATTAAACAAAAACAAAAAAAAACCACCCCCATCCCCAAACACGGCTAAGAAAGTGAGAATGACGGCAGGATCAGAACAATTCTGTCTCATTCCCGTTGGCCGGTATTAACTTGTTCTACTGACTCAGTCGTTCTGTGTGCCATATTAGCAGCTGTCCATGCTAGCTCTTCAGGATGAGAGAGAGACTGATGCACCAGGAGATACCTAATCGCACCAGTAATTATTCACATGTTATCACCTCTGTGACTTATTTCCAATCACACATAGATACATTTCACGCTGTGATATATTTTTCACACATAGGCTGCCCCGATGGAAAGAGCATAAGGGAACAGCTGCCAGCTCCACAGCTAGAGAGGCTGTCTGTCTTCTGGCAGGGTTCCTGTACACTGAAACAGCTGCACAGACAGGCAGAAATGCAGCAGGTACAGTTTTACCCGGCAAGGAGTCGTAGCGAAAGGGGAATCGGCAGCCACTTAATTATACCTTGCATGCTGCTGTTCAAGCCACCCTGACAACGTTGCAACCTTATCCACTGCTTACACACACACACACACCCGTATCTCAAACATTACAGCAGCACCAGGGCTGATTGCTTCACACTGTCTTTCACACTTACAATGTCTGACACAGTATCCAGGTCTAAAATAGAACTTGGATGTGATGTGGTTAATCAAACCAAACACAGTTGGTACAGGGCTGGCCCCAGACATTTTGCTGCCCGGGGTGTAATGGCATGTGCTTCTTCTCTCCCCGCCCCCCCCACCCGCCAGCTCAAGGGGCACAGCACCAAAGGCTTGCCAGGTCATTTGGCACCAGCGGTAGAAAACACCACATTTCAGGAGTAAAAACACAACTCTTTTATTTATTTATTCACTCATTCAATTTCTATCCTACCCTTCCTCCTGAAAGAGCCCAGAGTGACAAACATATTGATGACGACGACGACAACAACAACAACATTATCCCAGGGTGCCCAGGGAGGGTGTACTTTAGCCATCAAATGCCTGGGTAAACAAGAATGTTTTTAAATTTCTCCTGAAAGTCAAGAATGAGACACATGTCACCAGAGAAGACAAATGGAGAACTGCCACTGAAAAGGCTGTGTTAAGGGTCAATGCCTGCCAGGCAGCTGCCGGTAGTACAAGCGTCCAAGATGGTTGACGTTGGGGAAGGCACTCTTTTTAGTGTAAGTTCCAAGCTATTTAGGGCTTTGTATACTAGTACTAATGCTCTGAATTGGACCTCACTGGCAGCCAGTGCAGCTTTCAGGACTGGGGTTCCACTGGGTTCCACTGGGCTGTCCCACTTATCATCTTCAAGGGCAGCCCTACATATAGCCAGTAGCCAAGATGGGAGGTTACCAGAGCATGAGCAACTGAGCTATCGCAGTAGCTGGAGAGTCAGCTTAAGTTGGGCACAAGCACTCCTAGTTACAGAAGTCACTTGAGACCCTAATGACAAATTGGAATCCAGAAGTACTCCCAGAAGTATTTGTTTCTTCAGTGGGGAGATGCAAACCTTCCAGAACAGGTTGTACACCTAATTGCTAGACATGGGAATCACCCACCCGCAGTGCTTCTGTCTTATTGGGATTCAGCCCTAATTAATTGGCTCCAATCCAGCCCTTCACGGCTTCCAGACACCTGTAGAACACCTTCACAGTCCCTCCCGATTACGATGGAATGGAGATAAAGCTGTGTGTCATCAGCACACGGGTGGCACTGCGTTCCAAATCCCCAGATGACAGCTCCCAACGGTTTCATGTAGATTTTAAATAGCTCAGGAGACAGAACAGACACTTGTGAGACATCAGAGTCCCAAAGCCACTAAGCTGAGCAACAATCTCTGAGTACTATAGCAATACACTTCTTCCAGGCATACCTGCAGAACTAAAGTCCAGAGATTCTTCAACTCCTCACCAGACTACTTCAGACAGCTTAGTCAGGGAGGTGGTTGGGCAGCCTCCCAAGTATAAACCAAGTATAAACCCTCACATCCAGTTCCCAGATAGACTGACCTCCTGGGGAGAATGATAAAACTTTTATGGATCACTGCCCTGTCCCCTCCACGTCTCTCTAACCTTGACTGAATCTGTACCTTCATGACACCTAAAATGAGCTGCCTGAGTGGCCACTCCACTCTACCTCATGGTAGGGTTTGGCCCGATGAGAAAAACGCCAGCCTTCACCTTCCGTAGAAGACAACTAGATCTACTCTTCACCAAAAAAATAGTTTCTTGGTAGTTGATTCAGGCACAATCATGCTTATAGTTGCAGAAGCTCAATAACATGGCTCATTCACACGTATACATCCAGGGTCGGCTCAAGACCACAAAGTGCTTCCCTCCACCAGAGAAGAAGTGAGTGATGGTCTACATCAGGGGTCCCCAAACTAAGGCCCGGGGGCCAGATGTGGCCCAATCGCCTTCTAAATCCGGCCCACGGACAGTCCTGGAATCAGCATTTTTTACATGAGTAGAATGTGTCCTTTTATTTAAAATGCATCTCTGGGTTATTTGTGGGGCCTGCCTGGTGTCTTTACATGAGTGGAATGTGTCCTTTTATATAAAATGCATCTGGGTTACTTGTGGGGCATAGGAATTCGTTCCAATTTTTCTTCAAAATATAGTCCGGCCCCCCACAAGGTCTGAGGGACAGTGGACCGGCCCCCTGCTGAAAAAGTTTGCTGACCCCTGGTCTACATCATGAACAAGGTGGTAATAAAGATCTACACTGAGAACGATGTGGGAATCTACATTAGGTACAAGAAGTGGGGGAAGGTCTACTTTGGGGGGGGAAGGGTAAGAGAAGACCAGCAGTGCCTCCTATTCACCAAGAGGGCGCTCTAGAGGCAGCACTGATGGGGGGATGCCAAGGAAGAGGCAGATCTGGCCTCCAGGAAGTGTTTCACAGCTGTCGCCGACCCTGTAGCAGTGGCAGCAGCAGCAGTGGGCGAAGCATTCCTTGGAGGCTGGATCAGCTGCCACTGTTAATCCTGCCACCCAAGGTGATCACCTCACCTTGCCTCATGGGTGGGGTCAGCTCTGTACGCGTCTTAAGGAAATTCACAAGCATACCATATTACCAGTTTAGAAACAGTACAAAAGACAACTGAAGAGAGGTTGAAAAAACAATTCAAAGTGAACACCTAAGGCAGAGCCCTTTTCACCCAGCTGGAAAAGCTTGTCAAAACAAAAAATGTCTTCAACTATTTCCGGAAAATACTGTGAGTGGATGCTTGTCATATCTCATCAGGGACGCTGCTCCACATGGTTTATCATGCTGTATATTTCCCCACCTTCCTACCCTATTATTGGTGGGAGGGGAAATGCCCAACATGACGACGTTGAGACAGGGAAAGTTTTGCTACACTATTATGAGGGAGAGGAAGTCAGTTTTGCTACACTATTATGAGGGAGAGGAAGTCTGAGACAGAGCTGCTGCTCGGAATATTCAGAAAATACTTGGTTAGAATCAAAAGACGTTTATGGAGTGAAAGACATGCTACTCTGTACTTAATGCAGTGCAGAAATAACTTACATTATTTCAGGAATACAGAACAGGAACTGGAGGAAAAGAAACAACAAGGAAAAGAAACCCACAACAACAGGAGCCAGTGAATAATCAATGAGCACTCTCACTTACAAAATATTGCCAGAGTTGTCTAATTACTTTCTTTTTTTGGTGGCACAATCAATAAACAGTAACATTTTCTAATAAAGTTGCCTTCCTTACAATTCCTAATTGGTTGCAATGGCTGGGCAATTTCCCTCCATTAAAGTCAATGTCTATGCTTGGTGGCTCTTTTTTCCCCAATCTTAAGTGCACCGTCCCATTTCCACATCGGCTTGCAGTAATCCCTTTTAAACTCTGGACAAAAACATATAGAGACTGGGGTGTAACAGGGTAGGGCATACTTATGTGTGCTCTGCTAATATGCGCAGGGTCTGGGAACAGAACCACCGTGCAAAATGGTAGCCGCCTGTATGTATTTTTATGTACATTTCTCCCACACATTTTTGTATGTATGCAATTTTGCCTAGAAAATACATTTGTACACAGAGTTTCTAACAACACTTATTTTTGCACAGTATCGAGTAACATATGTTTTTGTGTGTGTCCACCCTTTCCGCTCAAATAAAGATTTGGCATTTTTTATGTTTGGCTGGTGAGTTGCAATGCAAAATTCAGAAAAGTGTGTATTCCTGTCACACTCCCATGGGTGCCAAGAGGTGTAAGTCTCTCACCAAAGCCTTCACTAAGGATACCATTGAGGGGGTGCAGTGTAGTGCAGTGCAAAGAAACTGGGGAGAAACACAAGGTTCAAAAAATGATCTAGAGACAACCCTCCCAAGATCACTAACACAGGGTGTCCCAGCACCACGTAGCTCAGCAATCATAGAAGACTAGGTTTAGGAATGAAGAGCTTTTCCCCCAACAATTGGAAGGCTCAAGAGGGAGACCTTTAATACTGCAGTCTCCTAAACTACATCCTAACCTCAGCAGTTCATTTTCAGTTGTCTCACAAGGACACCCTTGCAGAATTGGGCTGCAGAACTCAGAACAACTGAGCAAACTTCACCACCTTTGTTTTGTCTTCTGCCAAGTAATGCTCCACAAGATCTTACTGCAAAGCAACTGTCTGGGGGTGGGGTGCTTTTCTCTGTGTGCCACATTATAATGGCAGAATCCCCCCCATCATCTGGATCTACCTGCAGTTTTGAATTTTGCACCTTTTCCCAGAAAAACCACTGGTGTACATTCAGCACAATGCAGCTTCCTGTTTTCTACCACTGCAGCAATCACACTTCACAACCACACATGAAGAGCCTGCGTGCAAACAGCTGTATGTGCATGATGGGCTCTCCTCACAGAAAAGCCAGCTCTTACTCAGTGCTCTTACCCTGAGTGCTCCCTGGAAGGACAGATCGTGAAGCTGAGGCTCCAATACTTTGGCCACCTCATGAGAAGAGAAGAATCCTTGGAAAAGACTCTGATGTTGGGAAAGATTGAGGGCACTAGGAGAAGGGGACGACAGAGGACGAGATGGTTGGACAGTGTTCTCGAAGCTACGAACATGAGTTTGACCAAACTGCGGGAGGCAGTGCAAGACAGGAGTGCCTGGCGTGCTATGGTCCATGGGGTCACGAAGAGTCGGACACGACTAAACGACTAAACAACAACAACACTCAGTGCTACGACACTATCAGCAGCAGTAACAGAGGTGGGGACAGACAAAGGCGGCTCTGCAATCTATGTGGGCTGCTACCTGCACACACACTGTCCCCCAGACACACGCATTAAAATTGCCCTACATTACACTCCACTTCTTCATGTGGATTTTCTTTTAACACCCTGCTTCTTCAGACTCCCTCAACCACACCCCAGATTCTTGGGTTCCACTCTTTTTAATGCTGGGCTCTGCCCTGTAGCCTATGGACGTTTGAAAGCGAGTCCCATTATTTCAGGTTGGGATTACAGGTGAGTCCCAGCTCTTAGTAAGCTGAAGACCACTGCACCCAAACACTGATAGGCTTTCTAGCTGCTCTCCACGAATAACATCATAAGTGTTCAGTATGTACTGAGCAGTAGAGGGAAGGGTAAAAAACAGCAAGGCCAGAGTGGAGTCATTTGTGCTGTACTGAAGAAATCAAGCTTCTGCTTTGCCTTCTGTAGTGATGACAACATGAATAGCCAGACTACAACCTCTGGTCCTTTTTATGAAATGGGTGGGGAGAGGGAGAGAAAAGCTAGAAGGGTCAAGGTACTTCATTTAGTATAAGAACCTGAGCAACAATTATCCGAATTCATGTAAATCAATAGCATTTTGGATAACCTGAATGCCATTATACAAAGATGTAGGACATCACGAATCAGTATGGAGAAATGAATATGGTTGGACTGCAAGCGGAAAATAACAATCTGAAAACACAAAATGGTCTATTCATAATGGAATTTACCTGTATAATGGACCACACATGTCTGGCCTTTCTTTGGAAATGTCCTTCCTGTTTAAAAATATAAACAAACACATATGTTAAAAATGCTGTAGAATATCCTTTAGGAAAACTGGATGTTTAAAAAGACAAAGCAAAATAAACTCATTCATATCGAAACCTACATTAAATACAAGATAAAATGGAAATTGAATAATTTGGGTTTTCTGTCTTAAAAACACCGACCAGTGTAAGAAAACAAAGGTGCAGAGGCAGAGATGGTGTCATGCAGTGTGGATGACATTGTAATCACATACCTGTAGCTTCTGCTAGTCTCGCCCTCCCATAGAGTGGCTTATATGTGCCATTTGGAAAGAAGGGGGAACAGATTTCAATTTTCAGTGACCATCAATTTAAACAATACAATTGGGATCATTCCTTTAGTACTGATCCTATGAAGCCTCAGACATGGCAGAGCCTAGAAACTAAAATAGTGTGTTTTTTAACTAAATGACAACCATACCTAAAGGGGGCCCACAAATATGATTTCAAATAGCAGTGACCAAAAGCTTGATTTCGGCCAGCTTCTAGTTTGCTTCATCACAGGACCATTTTCAACAAAGTTATCAGTGACAAAGGGAGGCAAACGGCAGTAGAATGTGCCTTATACTGGGATCATGATGCCTTCCACTTTGTCCCTGTAAAATCCTTTTGCTGAGCATCTGGTCCACAGGGGACACACTTTATTTGTAAGCAGGAAATGAGACAGCTTAGTTTTGATCGGCTACCTTAAGCACAAAAGAGCAGCCCTGCTCATTCAGACCAAAGACCTAGAATAATAGAATTTTAGAGTTGGAAGGGGACCCAAGGGTCATCTAGTCCAAACCCCTGCAATGTAGGAATATTTTGCCCAACGTAGGACTGGAAGATATTTCAAAACGTTCTAAAGTTGTTGAGCAAAAATAAATAAATTGGAGCTATTTTTTCAGGTAAATCCTGAAAATGACACCGCTGACATGGCTTGCCATGCGTCTGGATTTTCCCGGACATTTTTAGCGATTTCTGCCCAGACACTGCTTCCAAATGCGGTATTCTGGCTATGTCCAGGAAATTCCAGAGGTATGGCAACCCTACGTGAACCCACAATCCTGAAATTAAGAGTCTCACGCTCTACTGACTGGGCTATCTAGTCAAGCATCCTTTTCCCATGGTGGCCAATCAGATGTCCCAGGGAAGCCCACAGGCAAGACAAAAAGGCACTTATTCACCTGCCAAAATCTGTAGACTATTGTCCACAATAATTATATTCACTAGTCTGGGGTTGTAAATCTGGTGAAACTGAAGAGTTATGCCTGGCTGAACACACTGTAACCATTTTAGAATGAGCAGAGCATTTGAGGTTTTACAGGATTCTTCCTCTGTGCTGTGAGCTGGGCTAAATTGCCATCGTTCTATTGTATACTGTATTCTCAAACCAAGCTGCACCATGACGAAGACTTCAAAGTCAATGTCTGGCTAATGACTAAGTGGCACACATTTCCTTCATGACAAAAAGCTATCTCCACATGTTACTGTCAGCAACAAAACCCTGCCAATTCCCATTCACTGATCACCCCCACCCCGTTACATCAGGAGTTATTTGCTTTTCCACCTCTGTAGTTGCAGCAGTGGTCTCTTCAATAAGAGCCTTCTCCAGGTTTTCACAGAGGAGCAAGCCTGAAGCCTCGTCTCTCTCCTGAATGGAGAGGCTCACATTTTAAACAGGGAAGTACAGCGTACTATAATTTGCTCTTGTTACTAAATTACTTCACTGCGCTTGGATTTATGCAGCTGTCAGCAAATGCCATTTAAATATCCCTAATCGCTTGTGGCTGCCGATGCTGCTGCCAAAGAAGCAGAAGACTGCAGCCCACTGATCCACAGAGCCCTCTGGGCATTTTCCCTCATTATGTTGCTCAGGACAGGCACCCTCCACCATATTCTAAGTCAGGGAGTCTCACGTTCCCCCCCCCCCACCTGACAGCAGGAAAACACAGCTTCCAGCCCCCACCATATATGTATGTATATTTGCATTTAGCATTTTTTCCCACGCATTTTGCATTTTAAAATTCCCGTTCTGAACATCCTATAGGTTCCACTTTCTCCGATCCTCCCTGATTCAATCCCCTGACAGCTAGAGAAAGAGACAGTCACCTACCCACTGAGCCCTCTGACCTCAAATATCCCTCTGAAATGATAGGAAATCCGATCCCTTCGTCAGCCGCAGTTGGGCTGAAATATACTTTACAAGCTTGGCAAGATGGACAAGAGTGATAGCCAAGGCAGGAGAGAGCCAAAGAGCCACAGGGTACTGACCAGGGTGTGGAGAACAGGAGGAGGCGCTGCACCGAAAATGAGGTACCCAGAAACCCTGAACACACACCTGCATTGCACTGAGCTGGCCCTCAACAGCTCCGTCGATGGAACCTGAGGCTCTTAATATCAGAGTCGTGGGTTCTAGTCCCATGGTGGGCAAAAGATCCCTGCATTGCAGGGGGCTGGACTAGATGTCCGTTGGGGGGTCCCTTCCAACTCGACAATTCCAGAACTGACGTTGTTCCACCGTTACCAGGAGCACCCCTACTTGGTACGGTACCATTCCCTGGCCAAAAAACTCCCCTTTCAGTTCATTCATCGCCAGAGGCTTCACCACCACCACCACCCTCCTTTCCCCCATAGGCACCCAGCTCCTCCTGCAGGATGCTGCTTTGCCCTGCCGTCCCTCTGTTCCCTGCGCCCCTCAGCCCGAACCCGCGGCGAGAGGGGCACCGCACCGTCTCCCGGCGTGATGGTCTCCACTTCCACCCCCATGGCCGCAATGCTCCCGACGCGGCGCGCTCCCGCTTGGCAACCTGCTCCCCGCACCACGCGCCGCCGTCCTCCTCGGCCGGTCCCGGCTTAGCGAGACCCTCCAGCCGGCGCATAGCTCCCCGCCCCTCTTCGCAGCTGACGGACAAGCGCCTCCGGAGCTGTCCATCAGCCCACCCGGCCAATGGAAAAGTGGGGAGGGGGGCTACAGGCGCCGCCGTCGCCCAATCCCCCCGCGAGGTGGCGGAGGGGAAGGCAGGGCGAAAAGCGTACCCCAGCCCCTTCCGTGGGGAGGAGCTCGGCGGCGGAGTAAGAGGCAGGTGGACCGCACTGCAAAAAGAAAGGCTGGCAGGCAGGGTGCGCAGCTTGCGGAATGAATGCAGTCTTGTTTCCTTGGGGAAAACAGGCGCTGCTCCTTTGGCAGCGCAGAGTCTGGCTTGCCAAACGCGTGCGTGGAAACGATTCGGCATTTTAAGTGGCGGTTGGGTGGCCATATGTCATGTGACATCCCTGCATTGCAGGGGGGTTGGGCTAGATGATCCTCGAGATCCCTTCCAACTCTGTGATCCTATGATTCCAATCTAGGGCTTTTATGCACTTTTTTAAACTTTACTTTGCTCCGTTCCATGCTGAGTATCAAGACCCATTTCAGAGGCAGAGTGCTAAGGTGCGAAGCTGCTCCTATTCGAGGCTGGTTCAAGGGTCCCATCTCCCCACATGAACCAACCCGGACCCTGCGATCTTCCTCGTGTGCTTCTTCCACAAGAGTTCTGGAGTGGTAAAACAAGAATGGCCATTTTCTGCAGTGCCCCCCTCGCCTATGAAATGCTCTCTCCAAGGAGGCTCACCTGGCACCTATATTAAATATATTTAGGCGCCAGGTGAAACCATTTGTCTTCAACCAGGCATTTGGCTGATTAACATTCTGTGGGCTTTAAAATGGGTGAATGGGGGAGGGAGGGGTTATTGGTTTGCTTGGCTTTTGTTTTATTATGTACTTTGTGTTTCCATTCTGTATTTTTATGTTGTGGACTGCCCTGTGATCTTTGGATGAAGGGCGCTATACAAAATTTAAAAGTAAATAAAAATACCACAGAGTAAGGATTCAGGCCTACCAAAGAGAATTGAAAAAGCTGCAACTGCAAGACTCGTTTCCAGAGAAACCCTCTGTGCAATCCTGCCTGCAGCCTCAGGAAATAAAGCAACGAGGACCCTGCAGCTATCATTATACTGGACAAGAATAGAAATGAACCTGTAGAAAACAGGGGTGTTCTTGTTTTTAATATGGAGGCACCATTGCTCAGCGGTAAAGGCAGCGGCTTTGACTGCAGAAGGTCCCTGGGAAAGATCCTTCCAGTTGCAGAATTTGGGGTCTCAAATTTCAGCAGCGCCCTGTGCAACACCAAAATTGGGCACACACACCCCACACTCAATTCTAAAGCATAGTTTGCGTCTCTGGCAGAGTCCCCAAGGCTTCATGCCCAGTGCAATTGAATCAGTTGCATTCCCCTACATCTACCTCTAATCCTCTGCCTAAGGCCCCAAGAGCAGGTGCTTGGTGAGGAAAAGCCTTAGCTCAGTGGTGGAGCATTTGTTTTGCATGCAGAAGGTCCCAGGTTCAATCTCCAAGGGCATCTCCAGGTAGGGCTGGGAGAGACTTCCTATCTGAAGCCCTCATGAGCCACTGCCAGTCAGTATAGCGCCAAATTGGAATAAATGGCAACAGATTGCTGTTTGTTCCGATTTAGCGCTAAAGAGCAGGTTTTCTGGAGGAAAGCAGTGGGGGAAAGGCAAAACAACTCAGGCCCATACCTAGAAAGCACAGGACAAGTATAAAACTGCTCAGATCCATGCTTTTTAGGCACAGGGCAAGCGGAAGTGCGGATGAGCCCTAAGTTTAAAGCAGTTTCCTAAGAAACTGAGAAAGGAGCTCTGCTGGAGCAAATCAAGGGTTCATCTAGTCCTGCATCCCACAGCAGCTAACCAGAAGTGGCATGCAATTTGGGTAAGGGATGTAGCTTGGATGCATTTCACAGTCCCTGTTTGAAGTATTGGTGCACACTATTATTATTATTTTTTAAGGAAGAGGATAAGGCTATCAATGGCTGATAATCCTAAAGGCTATATACTGCCTCCATGATCAGAGGTACTACACCTCTAGATGCCATTTGCTGGGGGACAACAGCTAGACAGAGCATCTGACTAGCTATTAAGGAAAACAGGATACTGAATTACACAGAACTTTGGTTTGATCCAGCTAGACTTTTTGTATGTGCTAATGTTCTATGTTCTCTAACCAAAGGTTTTTCAAGGTTATAATTGCCTTATACAGTACATAAAAAAGCAAAATGCACAGAATCCTATGGCAATATCAGGCTTCATATAATTCCTAAGCACAATAGGACTATAACAACTGTATAAAGCAAGTGACATACAGTATATATGTAATAAGTGACTGAGATTTCTGCCTTCACTATTTACAAAGAATTAATGCTGGAAATTTTTCCAACCCTTCTCTTGCTAGTTTAATTTAATTTTCACTAAATCAATTAAAGAAACAGCCCATAAAATCACTTTGTTTTATTATTATTTCTTTTACATCACTGTCCAGGAAGATTTACTTTAATATATACTGTTTACTTGCAAAAAGGGTTTGGAAACAAATACTTTCATTCCTCTATCCAATCCCCCCCCCCAAAAAATCCGGTAATTCAGTACTATAAGGTTTTGAGGTCCTCTCAGGGTCTACCCCTGGCACTCTAAGTGGTAAAAAGCTTTGAGACAGATCCAGCCCAATATATTTTGCTGCCTGGGGTAAAGGACAAGATGACACCTCCCTCCCTTTCCTTTCCATGTACTGAAGCCCGCTAGACTGGCATTTGAATATTCCTTCAGCCCTGGTGATTCGACAGTATCCATCACTACATGAGGCCAGCAGGCTAGCTTAGGGGCTGGAGAGCAGGTCACATAGCACAAATAAATAGCTATGTTCTTCACCTCACTGTTGCCGCCTGCCCATCACCACCTGCCACTTGAGGCAGATGCTTCACTCTACCCAATGGTAGGGCTGGTTCTGCTTTAAGAGACAGTGCAAGGAAGGAGATTAGATAGGATGGAAAAATCAACAAGAAATGTACATGAAAAATCAACAAGAAATAAAGATTTCGGGTAAAGCGGGGAGGAGGGCTGAAGTACTTCTCTACATTTCTGTGAAATATTGGTAATGTACAGCTGATGTATTGGTAGTATTAAATTTGAAGTCGCAACAAGGTTTATGAGATCTGAGCCCAGCTTAGCCAGGGGAACCATTGTGAATTGAAGGAAACTTGGTTCCCCCCCCCCTCTTTCAGGTCATCAGTGTATGCCACAGATAACTAAAGCCATTCAAGTATTTTGTGAACAGGAACTTTTGCAGACCTGTCTGTAAAAAGGCTGCAATTATTGTGCCCATGAAACTGTCAGAGGCGCCATCTGGTGGCTGTTTTTATTTTTGTGAATTGATGTAGTACTCCAGCCAAAGATACAGAATTGATGTACAAGCCATAATGGGATCTTGGATGAAGTGTATATCATTTGGAATTCCTTCTGCTTTCTCTTGTCTTGTGGGAAAGAACAGCCTAACCGCTGCACTGGGTGCATTTTGTGTCAGTTAGTGGGTGGTTACTTTCAGCTCTACAATTCTATGAATCTATTGTTCTAAATAAGGTCAGCAAGATGGGAGGCAGTTGAGGCAAGGGAGTAAAGTAAAACATGGACAAGAGATGAACTGCACTGCTTTGAGTTGGCTTCTGCAATATCTTATTCATAGCAAGAAAGAAATTCATTGCAAAGCCTTTCATCTTTTAATCATACAGTATTGTGAACATTTATTTCTCGTACTCCTTCTAAATGCTGGGGATTCAGCACTCAAATGCATGAAATAAAACTAATAAAGATAACAGTACTTCTGAGCATGTGCAGAGCACATTTCCTTCACCAGAAAGTAATCACAGGTAGCCCATAAGCATCTTTAATTACCATCAGTGCTTCAAGATAGTATGACTCAGGCTTGAGGCCCAGATTTTCTCTTTTTATGACCCTTCAGTTTGGATTACAGAACAAAGCGAGAAAAGAGTAAATGCAGAAGAAGAAAAGTCTGGAATCAATTGGTCTGTCACTCACAGAAACCAGCACCTTGTTTCTGTTGCTTTTGCTTTTGTCTCCTCTCACTCCCATTACTGTTTGGAACTACTGGCAAAACTGAATACTACCCTTCTTTCCTTATACTTCGAGAATGTGATTAAATATTCTTGGTGTTCCCTTCAGGGGCTGTGAAAGAAAAAGTGTCAGGTCATTATTTCATGCTGCAGCTGTATTGCTTGCCAGTGCGTAAGAGCTTTCCTCCATTCAGTGAAGAGACCGTTATTCACTGAAGGTATTAAACTGCTATTTTAAAACACAGGCCCAGCCTTTAAAGAGTTAAAAATAGGCTTCCAAGAACATGTCATCTCAGAGAAGCAGTAATTAGCTAAACCGTATTAGATGTCACATGTGTCTGTGAGAGACACACACAGAGAGAGAGAGCACCTCCCCAGAAAAGGGTATGGTTAGACCAGCTTTGATGTAGATCTATACATCAGCAGAGCTACACCGCAGAAGACGCTTGAAAGAAAGGGCATTGTCATAGGGAAATCGGTCTTTGGACAAGGAGCATTTGCTTTGTCAAGCTGTTCTTATGAATCCTGTGGAAAATCAACTTTGGAGCCAACCACATTAGCAAGGAGGGTTGAATCATGGAACTGGGGAAAGCGAAGCTGCTGAGAACAGGCCTTAATGCTTTGCACCAGGCCATACACCCTGCACATGGGATTGCATGGACAGATGGCAAGCAGGTCGCACTGACTGCCCTGCACTTTCACAACAAAGAACTGCGGTTTGGCGACTCAACAGTTATTGGTCAGTTTGAACACGTCCATGGACTTTACTGGAGCCCGTGTTACTCGGCTGACACGCCAGCTCTGCTAGCTGTTCAGCATAAGAAGCATGTCAGCGTTTGGCAACTGAGCCACATTGCCTCGGAAAAGAATAAGCTGCTGGTTTCTCAGACCTGTGAAATTGGCGAGCCGTTCCAATTGCTTCCTCAGGGATGTGTCTGGCACCCAAAGAGGGATGTTTTGTCTGTCCTTACCAAAAGGGATGCTTCTGTTTTATATGCCGTTCGTTCAGACAACTCCAGGATTAAAGCAGATATCAAAAGCAGTGGTCTCATCCACTGTGCTTGCTGGACTAAGGATGGCCATCGCTTAGTCGTTGCTATAGGCAGCGCTCTTCACTCCTATATATGGGATGATGCCCAGAAAACATTAAACGCTTGTTCCTTTTGCCCAATATTTGACGTTGGAAGCTACATTTGTGCTATTGAAGCCACTTTGGATTTTCAAATTGCTGTGGCTACCGAACTCCCCCTTGATAAGATTTGTGGCTTAAATGCAGGCATTACATTTGAATTGCCTGTAGGAACAGAAACGGGTTCTTTAACTTCGCAGTCTACACTGGTGCTTGGGGATGAGGAATACTCTATGGATCTGCGGAGAAAGTCTATAGATTCGGACAAATCAGTAGCCGTTGATTCAGTGGCTTCATCTTCCTCGGGCCCAGTTGATTTAACCCACCTCCTTTCAAATCACCGGAGATCTGATCCCAGTCCTCTCATTCCTTTGAGAAGAAAGGATTACCCTTCAGGAACTGGCCAAGATTCGTCACACTTGATCTTAGTGACTTTTGAAGGAAAGGTAACCACAACCAGGAAAGTCAGCATTCCAGGAATTTTGGTCCCTGATATAATTGCTTTTGACCTTAGAGCTCAGATTGTGGCAATAGCTTCTAACACTTGTAACATTGTTTTGGTCTACTCAGTCACCTCATCCTGCATGCCCAACATTCAGCAAATCCAACTAGAGAAAAGCGAACGACCCAAGGGTCTGTCCTTTTTGACAGAGAAACTCTTACTAGTTCTGATAGGGAAGCAGAAGTTCACTGACCCCTCACTTATCCCATCATCTAATTCTGATAGATATATCATCCGACTGATGATCAAAGAATTAATATTTGAGGAAGAGCCATCAGCAAAATCTGATACCGCCCACAGCCTGCCATTCAGTTTTGAGTCCTCTGTGAACATTCCTGGGAAAAGAAAGTATTTTGAGAATCTTGCTGCAGAGGATCACATTGTAGGGCGGGAGCTCTTAATCCCAGGCAGCACGATTATTCAGTCACCTAGTGGCAGGAGACGAATGCTGGAAGAAGTGAAGAGTCCTAGTTATGAGCAAAGTTCATCATCTAGTGTGAGCGATTTTGATGAGAAAAGAGTCTTAGGTGACCCATCCATTGCACTGGAAACTTTGGATGCAGAACCAATTAATCGGTCAGTAGCCCTATTTGGTCTTGGAACACCTACCAAGTTTTCCAATAGATCAGTTTCTTCTAAAGTGATGCAAGAAACTTTGAATTCTCCTAAAAACAGCAGCCTGGCTAATGAAAAAGGAGCCAGTCAAATATCCAGGAATCTGGAAAAATTGTGTGGCAGCTTCAATGACTTACAGTTGAGACTTCTGGAACTAGTAGATTTCACAAAAAATGGAAAGAGACTATCTGTAGCTTACCCATCTTCTCAAGAACCACCTTTTGTTCACATCACCTACCAGGTAATTTATATACCATTCTCCAAAGTAGTTTGTTCTTAGAGACTTCATTACAGTTCTTAGAAACTTCATTACAGGTTGGGGGATTTTGCTTAATTAGCACGTTTTACATGAGCTTCATGCTGTGCTTGATTTAAATGGTGAAATGATAGTTATTAGGAGCAATGGTTATATCTGATACTCTGCACAAGAAAATCCAGACCTGTGCTTCCTATACTGCTTAGCTTAATTGTCATTGATGTATTATATATGTCCATTTGTTCTAAGTCATCTGTTTCCAAATCTTAAGGCATTTGTTTTTACTACAAGAGGTAACTGGCAGCTCTATATGTGGCTTTTAAAATGCTTTGAATGTTTTGAGAGAGAGAAGATATCAGACCAACTTCTGTAGGTAAGAAAATATAAGCTTCAAAGGATAACGGGTCTCACAGCATAAAAGCATTCAGGAAATATGGGATATTAATATTTGATTACAAAATGAAGCAATTTAAGAAAATCAAAACCTATAGATCAAGGTTCCTTTTTCCTCACTAGCAATTCTTTTCTCTTCCCTTGCTTTTTCATGAAATAATTGCGACTATATTATTAATTTGATTGCTAGTCAACGTTGTAGTGTTTTGTGGTACAAAGGACAACACTGATGGCAACAAAAGAGTTTCCTCCGTGTTGCTTAGTCAATAATTTAGATGGGCTGCATTAAACAAGCTGGAGCATAAAAACCATTATTTGTATTTCTTTAATAATTCAAAGTAACTTCCATGAATATATAAAATATAGTGTAGTCAGCAAGGCAGATATCTATCTTCCTCCTTCCACTGTTTTCTAAGAAACTACTTTTGTAGAGTTGCTATTGGTTTTTTCCTAACAAATTTATTATGAAGCAATACAATTTTTAAAGAAATCTCTACGATATTAAGCTGGACTCCACTCTCTTATTCTGATGACCCAGGCAGAAAACTGTGGTGTGCTGAGGGTTTTGGGGCTGCTTTTTGATTAGAGGTATAGCAGTGGAATTCATTTACACTTTTTGTTTTGCTGTGAGTTAATTTTATCTAAAACAGCCCACCCAGAGTGTAAATGAGATATTTGCTCTGGGAGCTGTTGCTGCTGCTTTCGCTGCCATTAATCCTTCCAACTCAGGGCTGACTTTTCAACTACTGTTGCCTTCCTCTTCCTCCTCTTCCATTCCACCCCTCTCCACCCACACAACCACTCCAGGGGTGCATTATTCAGGCCTAGATAAATTCATTTTGCCAGCTTTTAAGCACAGCGGCTTTGAAAGCAGAAGCTACTCAAAGAGTAGGGCTCTGTACCTGTCATGGGGGTGCCTTATTGTGCCCCCACAAAATTATGCAGCTGGGGCCATCCCCCCCACTATGCCTCTGTTTTCCAGTGACCAGGCTCAGCCTTGCACATAGGAGCCAAAAACCCACAAAACTTTTTTGAGGGGGCCAGACCCCCACAAAGTTGATGGGCATTCCCATTCAAATGGTGTGTGTGTGTGTGTGTACACTGCATCATGTGATTATGTAGAGTGGGGCTTACCTGGGCCCCCACAATATTTTATTTAAGTTGGCACCCCTGGCCTTGCACCTGAGATAGGTATAAGTAGGAACCTAGATATACAGGGCTGGTCTGCACCGATGGCTCCTTGATGCAGATTTTCATGTCAGTAATCTCTAATGTGCTTTCCCCACACTGAGTTGTCAGTTGTCCTTTGGCTCAAGTAACTTCAAAATAAATAAATGAATAGATAGATGTAGTCTAACACAAATTAATGCTTTGCTGATGGTAAAAAAAGGAGAGGCCTTGGGCATCTCTAGGAGTCATGGTTGTACAAGAACCGCCTCTCTCTCTCTGACACAGTTGTACAAAATCTCTCTCTCTCGTCGAGGCTGTTAGTGGGGATTCCTGAAAGGGTTGGATGCGAGCAAAATAAATTGTGGGGTGGGCCTGATAGTCAAGGAGGAGGGCTGAAGCAATGGCTGAAATGAAATGAAGGGAACGGCAGTAATACAGGAGCTTGCAATACAGATAATAATACTTAATGCTTTTTTATGAAGACAAATTATGAGCATGCTCATTCATGGGGGGGCCATGATGAATGCAACAGACATGCACTTTTTTGTATGTAAATAGCAGCCAAGAATCTTGATTCTGCCTGACACAGTTCAGCAATTTTGTGGGGAGCAATATTGTGGGAGAGAAAGAGCTAAATTCCTGCTCTCTTCCACTAATGGTCCCAAGCCTGCTTTACAGTGGTTGCATATGTTAATTGCCTTCATGCAGTTAACATCCCTTCAAGTTTGGCCCTTAAAAGCAATATATATAGTAGGAGCATGCTGTTAGTCCAAATGGACTAGCATGTTCCCACGTGACATTAGACTTCAGTGAGCCCACTACCACGTGCAGCTTCTAAGATGGGTTGCTGTGGAAGGGCTGGGTAGGTGCCCATTGATGCAGCAAAACCCCGTTTTCCACTGCTGACCACCTTGACCCTGTTAACCCATTCATCTCACTCCTTGATGGACTCTTGGGCATGCTTTGCAGGTAGGTGGGGTGGTAGTTCTTGGCTCCAATTCTGCCCCATGTTAACCACACTGCAATGGCCAACCCAAAGGCCCAGGTGAGTGACTAGCGTCAGAAGCATGAGTTGTCAGGGTCAGGGCATTCAGCAATCAGTTCTTCTGACCAGAATTTTTTTTTCAGGCCAGAACGCACCAGAACTCAGTTCTGGCATCTCTCAGTTGGGCGACATTGCCATTATAAGAGAACAAGGCACCTCTTTTTCTAGAAAAATAGCACTGCTTCTGACTATGCTGACCCCTTAGGGTAGACCTGCGTGCAGAAGCAGTGGTGCAAATGTAAAACATATATGGCATCTCTTCTGTACCATTACTTCACCTCCCAATGTAACGTTCAAGAGTCATTTTACATATTGTGCAGAATGATGACAACGATTGTGCTTGTTTACTGCAGGGGTGCATTAAAAAACATTACTTGTCCACTTGCTGTCCAATTTTCTTTCACTTAATTTAAGGTGTACCTTTATATTATATAGGAAATCTGTAAATATGATCTTCTAATAGCAGTCACAAGGGACCCAGGTGGCGCTGTGGGTTAAACCACTGAGCCTAGGGCTTGCTGATCAGAAGGTCGGCGGTTCGAATCCCTATGACGGGGTGAGCTCCCATTGCTTGGTCCCAGCTCCTGCCAACCTAGCAGTTCGAAAGCACGTCAAAATGCAAGTAGATAAATAGGAACCGCTACAGCGGCATTTCCATGTGCTGCTCTGGTTTGCCAGAAGCGGCTTTGTCATGCTGGCCACATAACCTGGAAGCTATACGCCGGTTCCCTCGGCCAATAATGCGAGATGAGCGAGCAACCCCAGAGTCGGTCGCGACTGGACCTAATGGTCAGGGGTCCCTTTACCTTTACCTTTAATAGCAGTCACAAGGGCCCCTGAATCAGATTGGGACTCTTTAAGGCACGCACACAACCACACACATGTATTTTCTGTTTTCCCAGTTAAAATACTGAAGAGAGAGAGAGAGAGAGAGAGAGAGAGAGAGAGAGAGAGAGAGAGAGAGAGAGAGAGAGAGAGAGATGCCATTTGCCCTACAGGACAGGATCTTACCCTTACCAGTAATTGTGCCTCAGCATTCTGCACTAACTCAGGTTTCTGGAGCAACAAGGGAAGTCCCACATAGATTGTATTGCAGCAATCCAATCTTGAAGTTACCAGTGTCTGGTCTATAGTGGTCAAGCTATCCTGGTCCAGGAATGGCTGCAGCTGATAAAAGGTGCTTCTAAGCCACCAAGACTACCTGATACGAAGCTGCACTGGCCAAAAGCCAGGGCATATCATTCTGTACTAGATGCAATTTTTGAACCACACTCAAGGGCAGCCCTACCTAGCATGCATTGCTATACAGTACAGTCATACCTCAGTTTAAGTACGCCACGGTTTGAGTATTTTCAGTTTAAGTACTCCGCGGACCCGTCTGGAACGGATTAATCCACTTTCCATTACTTTCAATGGGAAAGTTCGCTTCAGGTTAAGTACGCTTCAGGTTAAGTACAGACTTCTGGAACCAACTGTGTTCGTAAACCGAGGTACCACTGTACTGCATTCTAAAGGTTACCAATGGCTGCACCACTGTAGCAAGCTATCCCTGTCTAGGTACATGTGTAGCTGGCATACCAGCTGAAGCTGGAAGAAAGCACTCTTTCACAAATCCAGCGTTTCTCCCACCCTCCAAATAGTACCCATCCCCATTGTGCACGGTTCATTACAACTCCTCACCATATTTCTACTGCTTGACATTCACCTCTAAGGTGACCTGCTGTTACCCTGAAGTTTCATTTTGAAACAGATATTTTCAGAAAAAAAGGGCTGAAGAGAGCTGCCATCTAAGTAGCTTATGCTCTTCTAGGCTTCAGGGAAAGCTGTGCACCTCACAAGAACAGAGAATGCAACAAACTAGGCAATTGTGATGGAGGCTGGATCTCCTCTCCTGTATACCCTCAGAGGGCAATTCCCACTCACAACATTTTGCAGTCTACTTTAGAAATAAAGCAATGTTTCTACAAACGTATTCTTTTAACCAAAGCATCTGGATGAAAATAGCTAATTATTTTGTGAAAATTTGTTTCCTATCCTCTACGGACCTTAGCAGTCTCCTCCCCAATCTGCAATCCTAGGATAAATCGGCTGGCCTGCCTTGTTCGTGCAATGTTAAGGGTTGTTGAAGCTATGTGTGTAATCACTATATAAATCTTTATTCTCATTGTGCAGTTCACTTAACATGGAAGTATAGTCCTCTCCCACACCTTGTATCTAAGCCTGAAACATAGGAAGCAACCTAGTCAACATTTGGCTATGTACTTTGGCTCAGTGTTTTTCAACTAGAAATATTAATATATATAAAAGTAATAAATTTGGCAAATGGAAGGTGAGAGTTTCATACACAGCTTATTATGTGATCCTTGCATCATCAGAGGTGCATAGTGGTTTGGCACTAGTTTGAAGTATATTATAGACATGTATAATATTATAAGATGATACAAAAGAACCAGGGGAGGGAATCAGAGGTGAAGCAATCTGCTCCAGTACTAGATCTGAGACCTTTATGCATGCAAAGCATGTGCTCTGTTGCTAAGCTGTGGCCGTTCCCAAAAGATGTGGGGAATCAGAACTGCACACAAAATGTAGTGCAAACCAGTGCTACTCAAAGTAGTGGTCCGTGGACCGGCACCAGTCCGCAAGCTGTTGGCTGCTGGTCCCTGGTGAATACACCACAGATATGGTACCGATCCCTGGTACATTGGGGTGGAGTGGGGGGTGGGGATTGCTGGTCCACAACATCAAATAGCTTGAGAAGCACTGGTGCAAACAACACATGCTAAACACAACAATAAGCACAGAGGTACAAGCAAAAAGTGCAAGCACACAATTCAGACTACACGTTAGCCTAATTACTGCTTCTTCCTTGTAATGGATCGAGGCACAGGAGGGGGTGATCTATAGCAGAGGGGTGCGTAACCACCCTTGCTGGTGCACCCTCATTTCATGCTTTACTGTGTCTTGTACAGTGCAAGGCTTTTGTTAGGGAAATAAACAAAAATCGTTGTGTGTGATGAATTAATTTAGAAGAAGAAAAAACAGTTGTTTGGACAAAGTCGACAGAGTTGGCAATAAGTGTGTGTGCCATGAGCAACTGAGGGAAGTTATTGTAATAATGCACGTATCTAAGGAAGAAGATATTTGGTATAAACAGCTATTACAATGTCTTATTTAAGAGACACAGAGGAGCTGAAGACATTTCATGTACAGCATCGAACCCTCTTTTTGCTGGCAAAGTGATAATTGGTTCCATCAACAGTAAATGAAACAGAATAGGAAGGTAAATTTAGGGAAGTGTGTTAAATGTATACAATAAAGTTGAGAAAGATAAGAGGCAAACTGGTGATAAACAGTGAGACAGTAGAGGACAGAGAGGAAGGAGAGACTGGAGAAGTCAATAAACTGATCCAAGGAGCAGGTGAATCATCGCAGAGGTCATCTTTAATAAATCCACAAACCATTCTTATAATCGGGAAGGCAATTTTGAACTAGATTGAAAACATAAAAGGAGTCATGAAAACTGATGAAAGATGAGGGCGATATGGCTCAGCTTTATAGTGTGATAGACTAGTCAGACAGTTTTGAAAGCAAGATTTAAAAAGCCTGTTAAGAAGTGGAAATGCAGTAGTCAAAACAGGGGATTAATGCTTGGAGGCATTAAAGCCCAAGAGGATGGGGTGAAGAAAGGGCACATTCTAATAACGTTCTGATGAGGCTGAGCACCCACAAATAGAAATTCTGAATGAAAAACAGTACTGTGTATTTAGAAATTAGAAGCACAGACTTCTTATTGAGATGAAAGTCCTGGTTACTAATTCTTTGAAGGTCCTGGTTACTAATACTATGATGTTCTATAAAAGTTCCTTCCTCTCTAGCTGTTAACCTGATTAATCATTCAACTAGACTCTATTCAGGGGATAATAGTGTTCTGTTTGGTAAAGATCCTCATTACTGTGATTTATGTGTGTGGTGTTAATAGCTTGCTAACTTTTGCAAATGAGGGAGTGCCTTGTCTTTGAAGCTAAACAAGTAGAGAGAAGCAGAAGAGATCTTTAAAGAATGTTACAGGGGGTAGATTTGACCCAGGGCAGGAGGGAGCCGAGGGGGCTGCCCAGCGCAGCTGAGACCTGACACACATAGTGGTGGCACCAGTCATGGTACAAGAAACATGTGGTGAGCTGTCAAGGCACCGAAAGGGGCAGGAAGCAAGAGGGTGCTCCACCCCATCAGAGGAAGGCCTGACCAGCTGCCTGCTCTCACATACAGCCCATACAGCCACCCAGGGACATGCTGCAGACACTGCGCATTACCAGACCAGAAAAGGGAATCACCTCCCTCCCAGTCTCATGGCACCTTCAAGACTTCTGCAGCCCAGTTGTGCTGCCTGGGCCAACGACCCCTGCTGCCTGTCCCCCCCATGCTACGACTTCGATTATATTTATTTGCCAAGCATTTTCTGACCAGTTATAGTCTTGTCTACTGTATCTGCACATTGCATTTTGTTTAATGTGGTTTGGTTGAATTGCTTAATATTGATATTGTACACCACCATGGTATTTTCTTTTGAAAGAAAGGTGGTATGAAAATATTTTAATAAAAACAAGGATAAAATTGCATAGGATAGGATAGAAATGGCATACTTTTTTTAGCAAGTAAACTCCAAAGTGGTTACTTTTACTCTTGTTATGTTGATATAAAAAGGAAGTGAGGAGGAGGAGGAGAAATTTAGCTGAGGCCAAATGGCCTCCAAAACTTGCACTGTTACAGGTGCCACACATAATACCCATTCCACATTTGTAAGATCAACCTTTTAGTGTTGCAGCACTGACACTTTGGCATTTCCATCCATGTTGACACCAGGAGATGCTATCACTGTACTGTACTCTTTTTGGTCACTGCTAAGAACATTTTTGTTTAGACTAGCCTACCCAGATATGTAGAATGTTGATTTCTATTTTTATCTGTTTTCAGTTTGTCGCTGATCTGAATTTCTTTAATGTTTTAAATAGTTGCCTCTAACTGTGTTTACTGATAATTTTATTGTTTTATTCTTTTTATAAACTGCTTTGAGGTTTTTTTTTTTTACAGCCAAGCAGTGTATAAATTTTATGAAATAAGTAAGTAAGAAAAAAGTGTACTATCATAAGTAAGAAAACATAAGTAAGTAAGAAAAAAGTGTACTATCATAAGTAAGAAAACTGGGTGGTTGTGCTGGTGGTATATCAAGATATCCTTTGATTGTTCATTCTTGGTGGCTTGTGCTTCTGATGCTATTGGGGCAGCCATACATGATCCCGCTGTCAACAGCATTTGCACCAACAAAGGTTATTTATTTATTTATTTATTTATTTATTTATTTATTTAGAGCATTTGTGCTCTTTGTCCACAAAGTCTCCCAGAGCAGCTTACATACAACAAAAACAAGACAGTCCCTACCCACAGGGTTGGGGGAGAGGGGAAAGCTGACACACAAATGGAAAGTAGGGCTGCCATACGTCCGGATTTTCCCAGACATTACTGGGATTTCAAAGGCGGCATTAAGGTCCCAGGGAATTTCCGAAAGGCGGAGCTTTGTCCTGGATCTTAGGCCAATCAATTGAAAAATCATGGGTTTTCTTTTAAAAAAATCCTCAAGGATTTTGGGGTCTTTCTAAAAACAACAACCACTCAACAACTTTCAGGGTGTCCTGGTTTTTACTTTTTGAAACATGGCAACCCTAGGGGAAAGGGACAGGGGACAGAAGAGGAAAATCAAAATTCAGGCACCCCTTTTGCAAATAACAACCAACCTCTTTTAATCAGTTCCTTTTGATAACTTATACAACATTTTGCATGTTACCGGTAAGAAAGCCCAAGCTTTCCTCGTCTATAAATGCACAGCCCATCACGTAAGAAAAAAATGAGAAACTGTGCCAATGTAATGGTTATTACTTGTCACATCCCCTCACAGAAAGTAAACTCTTCAACCCTTCATGGTGCCTACCTCCCCTTTCCTTTACAATATTTCTATTCAGAATGTATAGTGTGTGGTTAAGGTTTCAGTCTGAATTACTAGAAAAGATTTGGATTCTGTTTGCAGAAGCATAAAGCCAGCTTCTGACAAGGTGGTGAAGCTCTTGGTAAGGGCATAATGGCATATTCCCACATGAAAAACTAGCATGCAATGAAAGATAGGCTTTTGATCTCTGTTTTTTTTCTATGTACACAATATTTTTTGTACAAAGGAGCATTCAACAAAGGAGACCCTACCTGCTTATGAAGTAGTATAAACCAGACAGATTTACCACATTTTCCTGCTGTTTGTGACAACCAGACCACTGTGATGTTGTATGCTGTATATCAGAAAACACAAATATAAAAATTGCCCTTAACTGAAAGAAAATGCACTTAAGAGGAGGGTGCTTATAGGATTTTACGCGTAGGTGTCCACTGATGCAGCAAAACTATCTACCGTAAGACACTGACAGAGCAAGTGAACCTGAGTAGAAACCAGCACCTGTGCACTAAAGGAGATTAGGAGACATTTATTTGTACTGAAGGTTAATTAAGATGAGGAACAGATTACTAAAAACAGAAACAGAAGATGCAGCTGTGAGTCTGCTGAAAGAGAATCTTAGTATAAGTTTTCAGTATCAGACTGGAAACTTTGCAGAACCACAGTAGAATGAGATCTGTATTATTTTGATGGTCCTGATTATTTTCCCATTAAAATGCCTGTGACACTTGCATTTTATTTCTTGTTTAATATGTGGAGGACTAAATAGGATGTTGATGTGATTTACAGGTGGTGCTAAATTGAGAAGTGTTGCAAACAAATACCAATTACTTAGTGGTGAGGGGATAGGATGAGCCCTGGATTGGTTAGGAAGTAATGGAGTGAATTGTGATCCTCAGCACGTTTACTGAGAATCGTAGCATGTTGACTGGGGACTACCTTGTGTATTTAATGCTGAAGCCAAATTGAGTAAAGAAAGGGGTGGAAGATTTAATAACATAACCATTCTCTTTATTTCCAAGCAGGAATGTGTAGGGTGTTAGGAAAGGGGAAGTACTTCTGGTGGGAAATAGGTCATGCTACTTCTGAGGTAGTTTATCCCCCCAGGGACCCAGGTGGCGCTGTGGGTTAAACCACTGAGCCTAGGGCTTGCTGATCAGAAGGTCGGCAGTTTGAATCCCTGTGACGGGGTGAGCTCCCATTGCTTGGTCCCAGCTCCTGCCAACCTAGCAGTTCGAAAGCACGTCAAAATGCAAGTAGATAAATAGGAACCGCTACAGCGGGAAGGTAAACGGCGTTTCCATGTGCTGCTCTGGTTTGCCAGCTATACGCCGGCTCCCTCGGCCAATAATGCGAGATGAGCGCACAACCCCAGAGTCGGTCACGACTGGACCTAATGGTCAGGGGTCCCTTTACCTTTACCTTACTTCTGAGGTAGTTTATCCCCCCCTGCACTCAGTTCTCACCTGTGGCTCCTAGAAGCTGTCAGTATGCAACAGTGGCAACGCCGCAGAAATTACTTTGCCTGTCTAAACCAGGTGAGGGTAGCCAATGGGTCTCCAACCCTCAGTGAGTTAAGGACTTCCCCTGCATGTGAAGACAGGGGTCGACTTTGGGTAGCAAATAGCAGCCCACAGAAATGAAGATAGTGGCAACTGCTGCAGCAATTTTGCTTGACACTTCTCTGTTCTGCTGAGCATTAGGCTGAGTCCTATCATCCACCCTCACAACCTGCACCCCATAAGCTTATCAGCCTGGGTGGGGTCGTTGGCAGGGATGGGTGGGACACTCAACAGAGCAGATAAATCTCATATGAAATGGTGGCAGCAGTTGCTATCTCTATTACCTGTGAATGAACTAGGGTCTTTACATTGAGGCCCAGAGACATACCGAGGAAATAGAGTGGCGCTTCTCTGCTCCGCTGAGTGCCACCACCAAAACAGGGATGAATTAAGAAAGCATTAAAAAGGGTATCAGTCTTGATGGGCACTGGACATTTCTCCCACCATGCTATGTGTTGATGCCCACTCTGCCTAGCAGTTTCAGAATACAGTAGTCTGTAATCACATGGACCAGAGATTGGAGGAGTGCCTCTGCTGGTGAGCAATAAGTTAAAGTAGTTTCTCTGCAGTCCCTGCATGAGAGTCAAGCTTTTTTTTTTTTTTGCATGAAGTAGTGTAAGGACACCAGAAATGTAATATGGATGATTGGCTTCCCAAATTGACCAGACGAAATCTCAGGCAGTTGTACATATTATAAAACAGATTTATTAAAACATTTATTGCAATAAATGGTGGCAGTGAGAATGAGTTTCTCATTCTGCCCAACCCATGGGCATACACAGAGTGCTTTTATAACAAAACTTCCCTACCCCCATGTAAATTACAAAGCTTCTACAGGATGTGCTCTTGTGGTTTATGCTAGACAGGATGGAACAAAGGAACAAAATGTGGTTTAGCTAGAATTTCTTAGAAGTGCTGTGTGTGGTTAGATCTTTGCATTAGATGTGCAAACATGCTGTGCCTGTTTGCTTTCTATCAGAGGCAGAGAGATTTAGAATTGAATATACAAAATGGAGTTCCTCTTGCTCTTAGGGCCTGCATGGCCTGACCAGGATTATTCTGGCCCTGGTCATTGCCACCCTATAGTAGGGCCTAGTTATATAAGGCCACTGTTCGTTCTATGTAACTGTCTTTGGGAGCTACTGTCTTCTACTTTTCTTCTGCCTGGTAGAGCATCTTACAGTGGGTAGAAAGCATGCTTCCGGCACCAACAGTGGCAGATTTCAAGCAATATATTTGTGTATCTAACATTCTTTCAAGAGCACAAGTCATGCAATAGGGCATTTCACTCAGCACACATATCCAAATTTTGAAAGGAAAAAACCCACACAACATAATGGCCCCTCCTAAGTTCACCTGAACTCTCCCATTAAGCATTACCAGGTATGCCTGCTCAGTCCTCACTATTCTTTTCCATTTGCCCAGTTCCTACACCTTCATGTTGCTTCACAATCCTGGGCCCACTTCCACACTACTGGTCCAGAACATCACTACATTTACACACATGCTCTTGAAGTCACCATCTCTAGCCTGAGATGACTGAGCCAGCAGCATTCAGAGACTCACAACAACATTTGAGTGATTCTAGCAGGGTTGTAGCCCCATACTTTGGGAAATCCTGAACCTTTCATTTTTATTTTTTTAAAAAAGTATTTTATAAACAAGTTGTTTTTGTGCTGTCCCCACCCCCTACTTTTGGGCATGTGAAAATATGGAAAGCAGAATTCATGAAAATTGCTGATTCATAGGGCTAATTAACAATAATTAATGTAAATGTGACCAGTATTCTAACAAGATGTTTATCCCTATATATTTATGTGCCTGAAGAAGCATTTTTCAAATGGAGCTATAGCTGAAGAAACAAGAACTGTTCTCCTCTGTGATGGAAAGGTACATCTGAAATTAGTCCAACGGCTTTTTGATCTGCCTATTGTTGAAATGAAACACGGTAAGTTCTCTATTACTATAATAATAATAATTTTATTTTTATACCCCACCCATTTGGCTGGGTTGCCCCAGCCACTCTCTCTCTCTTTTAAAAAATGCAAGTGTTTATTATAATAGGTAGTACTTTGGGGGGAACATAAATTGTGCTATTAAGGGATTGTTTACATATACCATTTTTTCCATCTATAAGACTCCCCCATTTTGGGGGCCTCAAAATTTAGAAAATAAGGGGAATGAGCTTTTGGGGAGGATTATTTGGGGGGAATGCGAAAAATCACTCACCCGCCGGAACGCAGCACACAACCGCTCACATCGCTTACAATTGCCGCTTACAATCTCGGGCTCGTACTTCGTTCACACGGGTGAGCAATTTTCGGCATCTCCACCCACCCACCAATCAAGTGGCCAATCACCGCTCACAATCTTGGGCTCGCACCAAAAAACCATTCATGTGTCCGTCCGTCCCCAGCACTACCCATGTATAAGACGAGCCTAAATTTTGAACCTCATTTTTGGGTCAAAAAAGCTCGTGTTATACACGGAAAAATACGGTACATCCTCCGATGTGATGGGAGTTTAACTGAGTTCTATTCCTGAACCCTTTCCTGGCAAGCTTATTCTCCTGAGTGCATCTCAACACTTGCCTGACACTGATCAAGCCCTACTCAGTTGGTTCACAGGTACATGACCTGTATCTACAATAGATGACCAGTTTAATCCTCATGTTCTTTCAGCAGAATATTGTTTCAACCATTGATAGAGACCTTCTTGTTTTGTCTCAATGCCTGCCCTTAGTCATATATTAGTTGACTATATCTAGAGATATGCTACATATTAGTAGGCTCCCCTTCTTGTAGCAGAGCACCCCAATCAAGCTACTAATGCTCACCTGGGTCTAATGTCATGTAGCATAAATGGGGAAGTTAAATATTTAGCATGATTGCTCAGCAATCCCACAACCAAAGCAGCCTGGTTGCTGCCTTTGCTTACTGAATTAAATAAGTGGAAAAACAAAACTCATAGGAAAGATTTCCTAACAGGTTTGCTGACAATTTAATGCCTTTCTCTATCAGATAGAGACACCATATACTCAGTGATACTTAAAACAGGTATATCAAATTGTTATGCTCTGGATTAGTTTAATCTACGCCGAGAACAGAAGGAGCTCACCAACATAATCTTCCAAACTCCCACCTTTGATTTACTTGTGAAGGTAGGGAGCAGTCAGGAAAGAAAAAATCTTTATACATGGCTTCTTTGTTCATGCCTCTATGTATTCAATGATTTAACAACTTCAGCAGCAGCTCAGCCATTTTCAGCCTATAATGTTTTCTGCAAGTAGCTTTATCATATACTGTAAATATATACAGTACACAATACATTGAGGACACAAGGATTGTCCACACTTTTGTTGTTCCATATCTAGAATGGGTCTGAGCGGTTTTCTACTTTCCCTTTGTTTTCTAGCACAGTTCCAAGCGGTTTTGCCTTTGCACCACCACTTTCCGCCAGAAAACCCACTGTTTAGCGTTAAATTGGAATAAATGGAATTCCACAAATAAATTGATACCATAGCTGTTTGTTCCAAATCAGCACTAAAGATCAGGAAAGAGGTGGGGCAGTGGAGGTGTGGATAAACCCATGAGCATAGCCTGGGGGGGGGGGCAGCTGCTTCCCAATCAAGTAAATAAATAAGAATACTTGACTGACCAACTGCATCTCAGATAACTTGGCCCTGCCCCCTCCCCTAAAATAAATCCTGGATAACCCATGATAACCTCCAAGAGAGAATAGACAAAGAGAGGAGAAAGTGTAACTAAATGGTAGCGTATTTGGAAGGGGTTAACACCACTAGTTTTTGCTACATCATTCATTCATTCATTCATTCATTCATTCAATCATATATTTATTTACTTACTTACTTACTATACTCAAGAGATACAGTAAAATTACCCACTCTCAGAAGAGCCTGCCCATTCTGGTTTGGAATGAGTAGTTGCTCTTGGCTTACCTCCAATGAAGTCACGAAGCAGCATGCTTACAATAGTAATAGGCATTGGACAAAAACATTCTCTCAGGCATTTGGCTAATTATACCATCTATGTGGTCTTTTAAACTGTGTGGCTTTTTTGTTTTGTTTGTTACTATGTTATGTATTTTTGTGTTTTTATATCACAAACCACTCTGCAATCCTCAATGGGCAGTATAGAGGTATTATTATTATTAACAATAATTTGAAGGGAAACACAGGGGCAGACTCTTTTAAGATTAGGTAACTTTTGAGTATTTTCAAAGCTTTGCTTTTTGAATGCAAGTGAGAGTCCAACTTTAAGAAAAAATGTATACAGTGGTACCTCGACTTACAAAGGCGATCCGTTCCGCGGCGCTCTTCGGAAGTCGAAACCTTCGGAAGTCGAAGCATCCATTTTGCGCATGCGCAGACCACGCCCCCCGCTTCTGCGCATGTGCAGACCGCGTGCGCCCAAAATACTTCTGGGTTAACAGACTTCAGAAGTCGAAACCTTCAGAAGTCAAGGTACCACTGTATCTTTAGGAAACACTGCCCCAGTCCCATACAAAACACAATGTGAAGTTGATCATATTATTTTGAATGTATAGTTTTTTGACTAAAATTTTAATTCATTAAGGCAAACTGTTCTTTCCCCCTTTTTAATTTAATTTAATCACCCATCCTTTCATATACTACGGCTTAGATTAGATATTAAGATTAACTTTCATTCAACTTTCTTTAGGTTTTCCATTCCATACTCCTTCATGCTACCTCCTGTACCCCACAACAAACCTCTCTGAAGGAGAAGGGCTGTTCTTAACAATGTGGAACAAGAGTGGCAGGGTTGCTGGAGGAGCGGAATTGCTCCAAACTGGGCAAAAACTGGTAAAAGCCACAGTTGTCCAACTCGGACAACTTATAAATCTAACTCTTTAGTTCTACTCTGAAATAAAAATTTATTATTGATATTATATTCTTATTAGGCCAACCATGTTTAGAAATTACTAAAGCTTTTTAATCTTTCAGTCATATCCTCGTCTGTCCAGATATACAGTACTTCAATTTACAATCTAGATTTGTTAAATGCTTTCTCCCTGCTAAAAGAATTCTTTACATGCCTACTCAGAAGCCAGCTGCAATAGGACTTACTCCCAAGAAAAGGTATATAGGATTGCAGCCTTAGATTTTCTCTAGTAAGTTTAGAAAAACATGGTTTACTCTCAAGTACGTTGAGTGCATTGCAGGCATAATAACATTTAATCTGTACCCAATGCAGAGTGTTAAATAAACTATTTTGGAAGTAACCCCCCCCCCCGGTGTTTTACATATAAGGTTAGCGATGTAATTGCGTAGGTTTACATGACACACACACACACACCCAAGCACAGGGTAGTTTATAGAATCAAAAGTCTGTCCAGAATTAGAAAGAAAGCATTAACTGCAAAAGATTAAAAGTTCATGCTTGGTAACAGTAATCTTCTTATGACGCGACAGACAACACGAAACAGCAAAGCAGCATGTGTAGGTGTTTAATTAATAGATTTAATAAAAAGAACTTTCTGTACTTTCAAATATAGTATTATAATGAAACAACACATTTGTTTTGGTTTAAATTTCTAGAAAGCAACTGGAGTTCACAGTTTATTATTTCCCACCAAACCTTATTGGGTACAAGATACCATCATCTATAAAAGGTAGCTATTCTGATTATAGGCATGCACATTAAAACACACACACACACACACACACCTGCTCTTGGTAGAAATTAAAGCTAATGCAGTTGCGTGTTCAGATCCAGAGACCTCCCCCCTAAATAAACTCACACTTGACTCAAATTTTAGTTTTGGTTTTTGGCATAATTTAGGCCACAACTTTATTGATTACAGAAAGTGAGTGGTTGCATAGGCTCTGGTTTGACTAGCTTCCTGCACCCTTGCAGGTAGCGCTGACCCAGGGCACCAGCATAGGTCAGCCAAGGGTGAACACCTGGATAGGCGAAAAGCGGGGAACAGACTATGTCCGCCACCCAGATGTCCCCCTGGATTCAGGCATGGGCACAACCCCTTCTCAGGGGTTGACCAAACCATTTGAGTCCCTGGATTCCTTTAACAGAATACCCTTCACATAGGGATGGCGAGAGCGTTCTCCCATCCCTATCACCTGAACCAATGCCTATCCACAACCTTACAAGTTGTGACGATTTGGTACGCGGCAGGCGAAACCCAAATGGCACCAGCCAATCAGCCAAGTGGGGAAAATTCCTGCTGTGCCCCTGTCCCAACGACAGACGACACATGAGGGCATAGCAAGGTCAATCGCAAAATGCCCTACAAGTAGGGAGAGGTGGGCGGGTATTCTGAATACACGAGCCAAAAGAGGAAGCTCTGGGTCACATGCATGGGTATACCGTATTTATAGGTCTCTCGATCCGTTTGTTCTGTGCCCCATTGGCCAGATTGAACCCAACATTGAGGGACCTACCAATCTGGTGTTGTGGCTGACCATTCTTACCCACCCATAACACAGGAGGTCAGTCTCTAGATCTTACTGCAACACGTGCCCTCTTTTAAGGAGGACATGATTTCTTTAAAAAAATTTTTTTTGAAAAATAACCTTTGTTGAGATTCAAATCAAAAATATTCAAATAAAATACAAACAAATTATATAAATGATATAAACAAAATAAAACGTACCTATTGTACAAAGTGTACAAATTAAAAACCTACTAATAAATGTCTAAATCATAGCCTAAATCGAATAAATCATATACTAATGTTGATCAAATAAAATAATTTCCTTTAACTTCACAAAAACTCTTCTATAAATCGACGGGAGGACATGATTTCTAAAACACAACTGTCTGAGCTCCTTTGTTTTAAATTAAGAATTTATCTTGAACTGTGAATTGGATAGATTTGACCAATGAATATAGCAGATCAATTGGCTTGGTTTGCCCGTTATGGAAAGCCATGATCTGAAACAAACAATGTCTTAGGGCTCATCCACACTTCTGCTTGTCCTGCCACATTCCCCTGGGAAACCCACTCTCTACAACTGAATCAGAGCAAATGTCAATAGGGTTTTCCATGGATTGACATTTGCTCTGATTCAGCGGTAAAGAGTGGGTTTTCCCGGGGAAAGCAGTGAGGCAAATGGAAAGCCGTGCACAGAAAGCACAGGACAAGCAGAAAACTTCTCTGGCCCGTGCTTTTTAGGAGTGGGACAAGCAAAGTGTATATGAGCCCTTATTACCGTGACAATGTGCTGGTGCAAACACTTCAATTTTTGCCCACTCAGGTTCTCCCTTTGCAAAGCCAGAACAAAAATAACAGCAATGCCCTAGCATTACATGCAAAGCAGCACTCATAGTTTATTTATCTCCAAACAAACCACAGGTGGCAGCCAAAGTTTGTTCTTGAATTACCTGTACATAATTATGATTTCACATGCAGAAGTTTCTCTAAACACAACTTGATTTCACTTGCATGTTCCTGCATGAGAAAAAAAATTCACATGCCAAAGAGGTTTCTGAGAGTTTAACTTGAGAAAATGTACAAGGAACCTTTGAACAAACTTATGAGTTCAAGCCCCGCGTGCACACACAAATTCTTCATACAAAGAGAGTAAACTATACATGTTCAATATTTTCACTAGGAAATCATCCTTGAATGTTAAAATCTTTAGTTAATCCTATAAAAGTCTTGATATGTGAGTTGAAATCATGGTAAATAAAAAAACTGGTGCTTTATTGTCAGTTTCCCCCAGTCCCTTGGTGTACACATTTTCCAATTATGAGGTTTAGTTGTTCCTTCTCCTTCCCCCTTCCCCATTACCATGCCAGAGCTAGTGGAACCAAATGAAAATACCAAAAAGAAAACAAAATTATTGATAAATGGCTTGTTCATCTTGATTCAAAACCTACATCAGTGTGGTAACCCATTAAGCTTTGCAACACCGTAGGAAGAAGAACCTATGAAAAAGACATGAACAAAGCATGAATTTAGGGTGAATGCTAACATTTACGTAGGCAATTTGCATTCCCGACATAATTATGATTATACATATATACGCACTGATGCTTTCCTTTCCTTTTCCTCTAGGTTCTTTTTGGATTGTTCTTACTGCAGATGGTGAAGGTTTTATACCATTAACATTTAAGGCAAAGCAAGAGATCATCATAAGGGATGGGAGTGATAGTTTGGAAGCCTGTGGAAGTCACTCCTTCAAAAGAAACATTTCTTCGCAACCACCGAACAGCGTGACATAATGAGGCAAACCAAAAAAAGATGTTCTTCAACATAAATAACTGCATGAGTAGAAAATGATCAGCAGGACTTTTGACTGCATTTTAAACTATAACTCATGTGGTTTGTGTTCCATGGTAGCTAGTCCTCCTCACAGTAATCTACTGGATCAGATCTAGTATGTCTTGTCTGTATCCACTGAGCCTACAGACCGAGATTCCTGGCACTGAAAAGGAGAATACTGAACTAAAAGTAATGTCATGACAATGGGTAAATATTGCCATATTCAGATTTGGTATAGTATATATTATGTGCATGAAAAGTTAGCATGAATGAAGTTCATGTTTGCTAAAGAAAGGCTAAGTTTGATAGGCTGACTAACTTGCCCTAAGGATTCTGGGGGTATGAAAAACATGCATTAGTTTGGAGTCTATACAATGCCAAGATGCTGGTGCAGAATGGTTTGGTCTATTTTAATTTTTCATGTGGCAAAGCTTCTCCCTAGATCATACTAAAGAACACCAAGAAACAACAAAGCGAAAGGGGGTGGGGAATACAATGGCGTGGTTGCTAACTTCCAGTGAGTACAACTCATTCATAGGAAATGCCCATTGGCAGAAAGAAATGGAAACAGATTTCACCAATTCCCCCTTCCCACAGCAGCCTCCTGTGCCCGCTAGAGTGTTGGACTAGGACCTAGGAAAACCAGGGATCAAATCTCCACTTAGCCATGACCCTACCTGGTTGCCCTTGAACCAGTCACTGTTTCTGACCTAGAAGAAACATGAGCACCTTTGAGGAAAGGTAGGATATAATGGTAACATTAAAAAATTGTGGGACCTTCTGACATACAGGTGGCGATTTGGGCTGCAGAGGAAAAGGAGAACTGGCAAAAAAATCACCTCCCCCTTTGGTCTGTTAGTTCTGCTCTAGGCAACTCTAGATCTAGTCCATATGTGTTTATTTTGCCACAAATGCAGTGAGATTAACACATGTCCATTTATTATACATGACATAACAAAAATGTATGTGCTCTATCTTTTTCCTACATGAAACTGAATTATGAAGCAATTATTAGACTGTACAGTGTTAATTACTTTTATTTTTTACACAATGCATAATGGTTTCTGTAAACCCTTTTCTTATTCCTGACAACCGTATTTATACAGTCTACACATACGATGAAACTCATATGGCAGAATATAAATTGTTGCTGAGAATCCCCTTCTGGTTGTTATTCTAGCATTTCAAGTTTCTCCCATACATAAGACTACCGGGTAACTGGCCTATACAGTAGTTCCACTCTGTCTATGAGCCAAACTGAATGTGACATGGAAGATCTCCTTTGATACTTCCTTTGATACTTCCCTCCCCAGAACATTGGAAATTGTAGTTCTGTGTTGCTGTGAAGGCTCCCACAACAGAATCTCTGCACCCTTGGACTAACATTTCCAGAGTTCTGTGGTCAAAGTAAGGACAGCTAAAAGCAATCAGCCAATTTATTTCTATCTGTAGCATTAAACTGTAAAACAAGAATTCTGTGGATCTTGAAATTAAAAAGAAGTAACTTTAGATTATTATTTTTTCCAAAGCTTTTATTTTTGGACTTTTGATATGAAGGCAGCTTGCTTTCAATTACTGAAGATGAGGTGCAAAGGTGGCACTACCAGCCTGATGATGAATGAACTGCCATAATTTATGAGAAACTTTACAAATATTGTGCAATGTGACATTCGCTAGGATATATATTTTTTCTCTATTTGTATTATATCTGCATAGTTAAAACAGAATTTTCAAGAAGTTACGCTGCATCTGTGCCAGCAAATATATTTTTATAAACATGAGAGATGTATCAACAGACAAATATGCAGATTATTAAATGTGTCTAATTCATGCCATGGAGTTATTATGCTCGTTATTTGGAAGGAGGGACTTACTCATTTCCTTTTTAACAGTTCAGCGCTATATGTAAATGTATATGTATGTGAGTATACACACAGAGCACTTGTTTTTATTGTCAGGCGCATAAAGTGTATTGAGAGGCTTACGAGCGCCTAACGAACAAACCGGGAAAGGTTGCCTCATAACGGCCAACTGAAACCCCGAGGACGCGGCGGGACCAGCGCAACTCCTGGCCCCGCCTCCCTGTCAGAAATCCCCCCCACGAACCGCACGCGCCGCCGGCGACCCAACCGCATAGGAGAAGCTTAAGCCACGTGAGAGAGGCTTAAAAAAAAAAAGCAGCAGGTCCCTTGTCGGGAGAGGGCGTTTGTTAGATCATAGAGAGACCCATTGGTAAGTAGAGCGCCGTCGACTGAGGAGCGTAGACAAGGGGAGCTGACGCGAGGCGCCAGGCTTAAGGCCCCGCCTCTTTTCCCGCCTACTGCCACCACCGAAGGCCTCCCGGAGGCCAGCCAGCGCCCCTTGTGGCGGCTCCGGAGCCGAGCAGCTCCTCCTCCACCTCCGCTCCCGAACTAACAGGGATGAACAGAACGCCGAGCGGGTGCAAGAAGAGGCCGATGTTGTTATCCCGATTGGCAACCAAACAGCGTTCCCTTATAAGGTAAGAGCCTCCCGCGGCGAGGGCGGGGGCGGGCAGGTAGGCGGGGGCGATGAAGGAGGGGGCGGGGCCAACGGCCCGAGGGAAAATCCCGAGGCGCTGCAGTTTTATAGTGGGTGGGCGTGTGGCACGATTTAGGCCGCAGTCCCGTACACCTGCTTGGGAACGAGTCCCGTTGAATTTAAGTTTAAAGAAAAGCAAACCCACACGGACAGTTCTCCTTTCGTGGAATCGGAAGGCATCCTGAGGATCATCTAGTCCAACCCCCTGCAATGCTGGAATAAGGCGGCGGTCCCATATGGGGCTCAAACCTGCGACCTTGGGGTTATCGGCAGCCCGCTCCTAACCAACTGAAGCTGTGAGTGGCAGAACAGTACTCAGTCTAGGCCTTTGGGGCCTTTCACAATATGGTTTGTATAAAATCATAGAATTTTGCAGTCGGTAGGTAACCCCGAGGGTCATCTAGTCCAACCCCCTTCAATGCAGGAATCTTTCGACGCGTGGCTCGAACCCACAACCCTGAGATGAAGGGTCTCGTGCTCTACCTGACTAGGCTACTATCGCGCTGGAAGAGAGATTTCTGCTCCCACGCAGCAGAGTTAAGCGCGACTGCGGTTCCTCCAAGTGCATTAAAAATGGTCAAATTGGAAGGGACCCCTGAGGGTAATCTGGTCCACATTTTGCCCAGTGTGTGGCGCTTGAGCCTGCGACCCTGAGATTTAAGAGTCTCATGCTCTGCCAACTGAACTAGGAGTGAAGAAGCAGGCATGCGGGTTCCCAATGCTGCCACAATTATATATGCTTGTATGAAGCGGGCTTTTGAACTCCCCAAAGACTGGCAGAGCCTAGAGAAAACACTCTGCTTGCTCTATTCGGAAAAATGTTTTGTTTGGCTATTGTATGCACTTTACAAGTTACCTGCCGCCAAGCAACTGGGTTTTTGAAAGACTTAGCAATGATACCCAGGTCAGTGCAGAGTAACATAACAAATCAAGCTGGAATTGTGTCACAAGCATAAAGCGAGAACTATGTGCAGACATACCTGCTGTGGACCTTACATCAAGTCTCACACATGCAGCACTAGTTTAGTTTGCCACCTGATATCTGAGAAAATGGGTTCTGGGCCACAAGAGTTGATGCCACAATTTATTACTTCATAAGGTACCCCAAGACTCTTTGTTATATGTGGAGTTATATGTGGAGTGTATCATCAAGTAATCACTCCTCAGTTGTCTCCCAGGACAGACGGATGCCAACCATGCATTTAGAAGACAACTAGAAAACGTAGCCATTTCACATATGGGATCACTAAGGCAGACTTGGGACGTATCACTGGCTTGGATCATTTTGAGTGCTCTGCACGTGTTCTGAATTCTCTACCGTAGATACTCACTTATTCATCTTTAGTGAATATAGTACAGGGAATACAGAACACATGCAGAGCATTGAAACTAATCCAAGCCAGTGGCAGGAAAGGCACAATCTGCATTATATAGTCAAGGTTTTAAGCTTTTGCCAAATATTTTTCTGTTGCACACTTCTCCCCAGCCACTACAAACACTTTAAAAGAAAAAAGAAATGGGAAGGCAGCTGTACCCCAAGTAGTAGGGCTGATTATTTTTCACTCTGATGGTAAACTTAGTACAAAGTCCTCTCCCCAGCTTCTTATATTTGCCTTAGGCAAGGCAGGGAGCTGCTGCCAATCCTGACTCTTTGGTGAGAGTACCTGTCTGACATAGATGTCAGAAAACAGATCCCATCCCCTCCCAAAGAATTATGAGTACCGTAGTTTTGTCAAGAGTTGCTGGGATTTGTACCTCTGAGGGATAAACTGCAGTACAGTCATACCTCGGGTTACAGCCTCTTCAGGTTGTGCCTTTCGGGTTGTGCTCCGCGCCGAACCTGTGGAAGTACCAGAACGGGTTACTTCCGTGTTTCAGCGCATGTGCAGAAGCACCAAATCGCAACCCGCACGTGCGCAGATGCAGGTTGCGAACGCTGCGGGTTGCGAACGCGCCTCCCGCATGGATCATGTTCACAACCCGAGCGTCCACTGTACCCAGAATTCTTTGAGGGAAAGAATGTTTCAAATGGGCTTCAAAGCTATAGTGTGTATGCAACCTTAGAAATAAAAATGGGTAATGTGAGAAGAACATCAATATTCTAGCATTTGTTAAAGTTGTTGTTATTGTCTATTATTGTAACAAAGTAATATAAATACTTTTTTAAAAAATGCACATAATACCTACTGGTTCATGAGCCTCTATTCTTGGACTTTGTTATTTTAACCCATGTGCAACTATACTTATTCCATGTTTTGTTCCACTAATTTTATAGTTTTGTTTTTCATCTTTTAATTTTTATTCATTGTTCTTTCTTTTATTATATACATTGTAAAATGAAATTTTAAAAACTTTACGGAAAAAAGATACATGGACCTCAGATGTATACTGTGTTTACTTTGATTCATCCAGCATGCTCTTTTCAACAGTGAGCCTCAAAATGTTCCTGGGCATTTACCTTTCGTATTTGCGTCATTATATGGAATAAAGACAAATTAATGACAGCAAAAATGTTTCAAAGAATGTTTTTTGTTTGCTTTCTTTATAGATGTATTCCATCAGAACATAAAAATGGATCTGGGGAAAGGAAAATTGCTGAGAACTGGCCTCAATGCCTTATACCAGGCCATACATCCTGTGCATGGGATTGCTTGGACTGATGGAAAGCAAGTGATCCTGACTTCATTATATCAGCATAATGGAGAACCTAAATTTGGCAACTCAAATGTTGTTGGCCAGTTTGAACACGTCCATGGACTTTACTGGGCTCCATCTTGTGCCCCAGATCTCCCTGCACTCCTTGCTATCCAGCATAAAAAACACATCACCATGTGGCAGCTATGTTACAGTGTTTCTGAAAGAAACAAACTGATGATTTATCAAATCAGCGAAATTGGCGAGCTGTTTCCCATACTTCCTCAGGGCTGTGTGTGGCATCCGAAAAAGGAAATCTTGGCTGTGCTTACTACGCGGGACACATCTGTGCTACACTCTGTTCGGATCAACAACTCCAGAATAAAAGCAGATATTAAAAGCAGTGCTCCCATCCACTGTGCTTGCTGGACTGAGGGAGGCAACCGCTTGGTGGTTGGGATAGGCAGTGCCCTCCATTCCTACATTTGGGATGATGAACAGAAAACTTTGAATGCATGCTCTTTTTGCCCAGTATTTGACGTGGGAGGCTACATCTGTGCAATCGAAGCAACATTAGGTTCTCAAGTGGCGGTTGCTACCGAACTTCCACTAGATAAGATATGCAGCTTAAACGCGGGCATTTCGTTTGAAATGCCATCTGAGGCTGTCGGAAACTCCGTTCCCCCACAAACTTCCTCGTCGGGCTGCAAAGAAGAGCTCTCTGTAGACAGTGGGAAAAAGTTAACAGACCAAGAAAAACCTGGGTCTATTGTAACTTCTACATCTTCGTCAGTGGATCTAACCCATCTCACTGCGAGCAAGCAGCAATCTGATAACAATTCTCTTGTTCATCTAAGAACTAAGGATTACTTAACAGGAAGTGGCCAAGATGCCTCACACCTGATCTTGGTGACTTTTGAAAGAAAAGTGACAGCTACCAAAAAAGTCAGCATCTCAGGGATTCTGGTCCCAGACATAATGACTTTTGATTCCAAAACTCAAACTGTGGCAGTGGCGTCCAACACTTGTAATATAATTTTGGCTTACTCTTTATCTTCATCTCACTTGCCTAACATTCAACAAATTCAACTGGAGAAAAGCGAAAGGCCAAAGGGATTGTGTTTCCTGACAGATAAGCTATTGCTGATACTGGTTGGAAAACAGAAATTAACAGACCCAGCTTTTCTTCCATCGTCACGCTCAGACAAGTACATTCTTCGTTTGATGGTCAAAGAAGTTGTGTGCAAAGAAGACTCTTCTGTCCTTTCAGGGACTACCCAGGTTTGCTTTGCAAACGTACCGGTAAAAAAAGAGGGCATAGAAATTCATTCTTCAGAGCCTCATGTCCTGTGTGATGGATTGCTGCTGCCAAGTTGCACAGCAATCCAGTCTCCTAGAAACAGAAAACTCATAGAAGAAATTGAGAGCCCTGCTAATGAGCAAAGCATATTGACCAATGCAGTTGACTTCCAGGAGAAAAAGATTTCCAGGGACTTCCCTCAAGTCCTGGGAAGTTTGGATGCTGAACCAACAAATCGTTCACTTGTTCTTCAAGGAATCGAAACTGATTCAGGATTGTCAAACATGTACATTTCACCAAACAAGCATGTGCATAGTTCTACTGATATGTCAAATTCCTCAAAAACAAACTTACTGCAAATTGAAAAAGAACCCTCTTACACCTCTAAGCATCTGGAAAGGCTGTGCTGCAGGTTTGCAGAATTGCAGCATCAGCTTTTTGAACTAACAGAGCTTTTGAAATCGGGGAAAAAACCTCTGCTGGGATATCCATCTTCGCGTGCTCCCTCTTTCATTAACATCATTTATCAGGTACCTTTCAAACAAAAAGTGTATGTATTCATGTGCTTTATTGTTACCAGCTATGCTTAAAACTACTAGCAATCTTGCTTCCTTTCTCTGGAGAGAAGCATGGGCTGGCACAAAATCACTGAAGGGAGGCAAACTATTTTACTGTACAAAGGTAGCTGTGCAACACTAAGAGCATCTAGGGATGGGAACCTGTGGGCTTCCAGACATTGCTGGACTACAACTCCCATCATCCCTGGCTATTGACTATGCTACCTGTGGCTGATGAGGTTTGGAAGTGCAACAAATCTGGAGGGTCACATCCATAGAGCGACAGCTGGGAAGGAGACCTCTGGAAATTCACTGGGCGTTCATCAGGATGGTTGAGACCTGCTTGGAATTCTTATGTGTACAAACAATGCATATCTGTTGCACGGGCCTGCAGATCCTTGAATGCAGTCCCAGACCGTGGGCATCTGTTTGATTTTGGCAAGTGCTGTCCAATTTGAGGGCTTGTGCTAATTACCTGTTAATGGCAAATCAGCAAATTTGGATATAGTTTCCCCACTCCTGGGCCAAGCAGGTGACCGACACAGGCTGCGTTGGAACCTTCAGCAAATTTAGATGCATGCAGATCAGACTTGTTGCTAGGTGCCTGGGAAGGGGGTGAAATAAGTCTTGATCATGGTAATATGGTAGTTTGTTCTTAATTTACAGAAGGATTGTTCCGGAACTGTTACACCTGAGAAGCGATCTGTTATCCTCTGTGATGGCAAACTTCGTCTAAGTCTAATTCAGCAGATTTTCAACCTGACTCTTGTTGAAATGCAGCATGGTAAGTTCTGTTTGTCAGAAATATGGTACAGTATTTAGTGAAAATATTTGATTGATCTGGAAGGAAGGCAGTGTGCCAGTGGGAAAACAGTTGTGCCTTTTATTGTGTGTGTTATATTTGGTTTAATTTAGAATTCAGAAACGGGAGTTGCTTTACATTTTTGTTTATAAGAGGTGAGGGTGCCAGAGCCTTTTATTTTCAGCTAGAGTTTGTGCTTATTAGAACAACATTTGGGCACTCAGACCATTTGGGAAATCAGAGAAGGAATACTGATTTCTTTTGCATAACTTGTATCTTCTGTGTCATTTCTCACGATATCACCTATGCTTTAGAGCTCTCCAGATGTTTTGGAACTACAACTCCCATGATCCCTAGCTAACAGGGCCAGTGGTCAGGGATCATGGGAATTGTAGTTCCAAAACATCTGGAGAGCCAAGGTTACTTATGCCTGCTTTAGAGTAATGTATATTTCAGTAGCAAGTGTAAATAGATATTTCTGAGCATTAGCTCTGCTTTTCCTCATAGGGAATTTCATTTTGATTGCCCTTTTCCAGCTCTACAGTATCCTTTTTGAGGTGCTATGACCAGAATTATGCTCAGCATCCCAAGTGCAGTTGCCTAATTGCAGACATTTTACAAGTTAACAGCACTATCAAGGCCCAGTAAAAAAAACAGTGTGCCCAATTTAGCAACACCCTGCTCCATATTCAGTGGCTTCAGCATGCTTCATTTGTTGCAAGCTGCTGCAAAAACTCGCATATGGCATTTGGAATAATTTAAGAAAATTGCCACCGTTCTGTTCAAATCGGCAGTTACATTCTTGCTATCAATAGTGATTTTCAGATTGATTCCTCTTATTCAATTATGAAAGTAAATCTTATAAATTGTGACTTGCCCTAATTTTACTTGCACAATTTCAGGGTGGGTTATTAACACGTCTGCAATGTGTTACATATACTGGCTTGTTTACCTGTGCCCGCAGAGATATTTTGAAAGTCTTGTGTGGTATTGGCCTTAAGTTGAGTTCAAATAAAGCATTAAGCAGAAAGATTAAAAGTTCACATGACTGTAAAGCCTCAATCTTCTCATGATGTCACTTGTCACATAGTGTTACATAACCGACAAATGGAGTTGCCAGTAAGAATTGCATTTCTAGCAGTTCCTAAAATTACGGGTAGTGAATGACTTCGCTGTGTCGATATAAAATTTGAGAAGTACTTCATGACTGCTAAAAGCTGACTACACCTGTAATCCAGGAACAGTTTTACAGTTTGGAATCAAGTTTCTTTGGAAAGGCTGCTTCACGAGGTGCCAGCAGAACTAGACATTTGGACCTGCCGGTTTTCTCCCTGATTGTGCCGCAGTCCTTTCAGGAAGAGGTGGTTTGGGAAAGCTGTTTGCTGCCCTTCCTGACATCTTTTACAATAATGCCCCCCTTGCATGTCTGTGAGTCTGCCTCCCTGTTTCTCTTGAACTGCTTTGCTGATGCTGGCATTATTCTATCCATGCCCTACCTCAACTCAAGGTGGCATGTACTGTCTGGTTTTACTCCCCTTCCCTATTTTACCTCCTGCTTTTTAAGCCTGTGACGTTTCATCCTGAAAAAAGCAAGCCTCCAAGTGCCTCTTTAATAATGATGATGATGATGATGATGATATATTATTTATACCCCACCCATCTGGGGTATGAATGCTTTGGGATAGCATTGGGGGAAATGGCTTTTACCTGCTTTAGGAAAGCAGAGGCAGGCCAAAAGCTCTTGGTTCTATTAAGGCTAAAATAATCTCCAAAGTGTTTCCATGCACATTTCAGGAAGAACACCCCACCCCAATCTTTAGGCAGCTTACTAACATTGCTGTATCAATGGGCTGAAACTGAGATGAAAGGGAGGAAGGTCCTGAACGGTGCAGCTAGGTAGATATAGACCTTGGGCTTAACAGTCATTTCACACACACATCCTCCACCATTTCATTCTTTACTTCCAACATTCCTGCTGTGTTGGAAGAAGAAAAAAAAACCCCAAACCAAAACCTGTTTGGTTATCCTGATATTTTTTTAAAGAGAAAAATACTCTTGAGCATCTGCAGCATTGCATTTTCAGACTCAGCGAAATTGTAGTACCATCAGGACTACAAGAAAAAAATGGGAGTTTGCTTCTGCTGCTCAGCACGAAACATCTAAAGTCATTGGCAGCCAAGCTACAGATCAGTGGGGTCTGTGGCCTTGCTTGACAACAGGAGGGACCCTGGCTAAAGCATAGAATCCAACCTTTGTTGCTGCTTAATTCTCCAGTATTGAGGTGCTGCATGCTCCTCTGCTCACTGGGCTACATAAGCTGAACCAAGACATGGACAGCTGTCAGAGTGGAGTGGTCACCCCCAATTTCTGTTTGGTTTGCTAGTACTATTCCTTCCCTTGGGAGTGTTCATGTCTTACTAGCTTGTACCAGCCATTCAGAGTGTGTAATCACTGTATTGAAATAATACCATTCTCAATGTACAAGGTAGAAGCTGCAATGCAAGAATTATTTGAATTAAATGCTTCCAGCCAAGAAATGGCCTAAGTGTCATTTTGATACAATCTCATTTTAAAAGTTGTCTGTGACTTGGAAGTCATGTCAAGATGTATTTCTTGCTGCTTTCTGTGTACGTAAAAATTAATCTTAACATGGCTAGCTAGAAGCAGGAGTTCCAGCTCCCATGCCCGGGGCTGTGGGTGCCCTTCATGGGGAATTTTGTGGGTGCTCGGGCACCCAGGGCCCTGGGGAGTTAGCACCTATGGCTAGAAGTGTATTGCATAATTGTTGGGTCTGATACCGTTAAGCTTAATTCTGAATTTAGGCAGTCAGCCAGCTACTGTCATTTTATATCACAAACAGTGTAACAAAGATCACTGTTTTTCTATTATGCTCTTGAAAAATTGTATGTATCTCATGTCTTCAACAGGTTTGTCCTGGATTGTGCTCACTTCAGACAACGAAGGTTTTATTCCATTAACATTTGATGCCCTGCAGGAGATAGTCATAAGGGATGCCCACTCTAGTGATATTGCCAGGTGTAATGATAGCAGCACTGATTCTTCCAAAACACTGGATGCTATCAGTTCCACAGGTGGATACAGGAAGCTTTCCTCCCAAAGCCTGGATCGTGATAACAGTTCTATGGAAGTGATGGGAGAACATTCTTCTCAGAGTCTAGTACAGAGCAATTCTTCAGGCCAAACCAGTACGGCTTCATAACCAAATTAAAGTCGTTCCATCAGGACAGTTTGTTAGTTGTCACTTAAGACTGAAAGTTTTCACTTTCCAAAATTAAAAGTTGCATTTTCATGGGAGTGGGGGGAAGGTTCCCTGCTTTTACAATCCTATGGTCTTTCACCATTTTGTACATCTTACCTTGTTGGTCTTTTTTAAAATATAATTTACAGCTCTGCAAACTTCAGGTTATTTTAGTAATGGATTCTGGTATAATTCTGTAGACCACATCCACAAGTTTATTCAGTCTCTTATTTATTTATTTATTTATTTATTTATTTATTTATTTATAAAAAGTATAAAATGCCAGGGCAATGTACAGCAACAAACCTATTTATTAACAAATTTATATTATCAGATTTCCTCACCAAGTATGTTTCTCTACTAAACACAAAGTCAAATTTTATCCAGAGCATTGGTCTTCAGGGGGTTTTGTCATTAGAATTTACTCAGGACACATCTCAGTGGCATGAACACACTGAAAACTATGTTACTGGTGGTGTTTCTGATTCTAGAAGCGGAAATCAAAACTGGTTCATATTTATTGCTGTGCCATATAACACACTCCTCCTGCTACAGTTTCTGTATTGTTATACTAATGTATTTGTACTTTACCAGTGCCTGGAAATTCCTATGCACTTGAACAAGTGATTATTTAAATCCACTTACAGAACTAGTCACGAATTAGAATCATGATAAGAGTAACTGCATCTAACCTTAATGTATCTCAACTGAAGTCTTCCTTCAAAATGTCTAGAAGTATGCATGTATCAAAGATGAACAATTCTAAGCTATAATAAAAAGTAGATTTGTTTAATTCATAACAGCTATGAAGACTGATTGCTGGGTATTCTAAAGTGATATCACATACCCTAGGAGGTGAGGGGCAGAGTTAATATTTGGGAACTGGAGATCTCAAACATGATGTTTTGCTGCCTTGCAAAGCTGTTTAGACCTTACAGGTGATTGAGTTGGTGGAAGTTTCAAGAAAGAAGAATGGGAAAGGGGCATATGGAACATATTAAAAACCCTAATCCATTTTTTATAAAATCCTAGTTAAAATAAGATGTTAAAATAATAATGGAGAAACTGTTAAAATCACCTGACAGCTAATATTGCCATTATACATTTTCATTGCACTGCTAGCTATTATCTTACATATACCAAAATATTTTTAATAAACTGATTCAGCTTCTCCAAAAAGCAGCAGCTGCTATCTCTCCTATGCTAGTCAGCTGAACAGCATGTTTTCGTTCTGGAATACAGCATGTTCTATTATAATAGTAATTGTCAAAACTATCCTCTGTGGCATTTGCAGGTCTATCAGCTGTTTGAGATCATTCAATTAATTATTTAATTTCTATACTGCTTAATATATTAGAATTTTCTCTTAAGTGGTGTACAAAAATCTGAAGCAACAACAGACAGCTTAAAATATTACAAAAATACACAATTACATATAAAAATGTTACATAAATAGAAAGTTGTGAATATATCTATAAAGCAGTATCAATTCATTTTCCTTCTGACACACCCTTTAGCCTTTGGGTTCTCACCCAGGGTCCAAACAAACTCTCAGCTCAACCACAAAAGACTCACAATTAGAAGACTTCCTAGAAACAGCAGGCATGTGAAGTTTTAAAGGTTAAAAAAAGTGCCTGAAAGGCATTTCAGCTGTCATTTATCTTCCCTTGCAATGATCACCTACAGGGGAGTGTTTAATGCATACCAGGGTGTGCTTTCAGTTCCAAAAGGGGGTTCATAGGTTTAAAACTGGTATGTGTGGCTGCTAGGGATGTAATAAGGCATCGTTTTCTGTTCCGTCTTGTGTTTGCGGCATCCACTGCCTTGCACCAAAAATGTTACCAATCTGCTGTCCGCTGCAGTAAAAATACAGAACCTATGTGATTTCTGGCATAAATTACTTTGTCATTGTTATTCCATCCCACAATGCAAACAGGGGGAAATATAATCAAATACACATTGGTTGAAGACTAAATGCATCAACAGTGACATACCATTTGGGACATGGGACAACTAAGCAAACATGATGTTGATTTCCCCTTCAGCTTCTGCCAGAATTCTCTGACATCCCTTGTGGCTGCACAGAAACTGTAAAGGAAGACAAGCTTTCTTGGCAGCAGAAAGAATGAAATTCCTTGGGTTACTGTGTCATTTTTGAGACCCTTATAAACAATACAGTGGCCTAGTCTTGTATTCTGTAGGCTTAATCTCCACTATGTAATGGAAGAAGTGTTTAGTTTCCACCACCTCATTCAGCTCATGCATAGCTTGACAACTCCCAGAGATACATTAGGATTAGGATACAAAAGCAACTTTTTTGCTTTGTTGTGATGTATCACGGCAAGCGATGCCAAATAGCATACTTTTAACATTTAAATCCTCAAATCTAATCATTCACTGGGCCCAGCTGATGATTTGCTTCCAATGGGTTGCGTTCCAAAATAACTTAAATGCACCCGTTCTAAGTGTTCAGAATTTTTCCCAACCCTGTGAAAGCTTTTAAACTTAAACTTACAAACACTACAGTTCATTAATAAAAATACATTCTCCATTTCCAAATATATTCAGCTATACACTCTAGCCATTAAAATTCCAACATGTACCAGCTCAGACTGAGAGAACCTGCTCTTCACTGAAAAAATAGTGCAATTTCTCTGCCGACAGCTACTGGTAAGTATGAGAATGGGAGTTTTATACTTCATCATATCCAGCCATCACTGGTCACAAAGCCTGCCATGTAATCTGCCCCCTGCTTAGATTTCCTAGCAATGCTACATGCTGCATTGAATATTTTTAGCTCACTAAGAACCTACCTGGAGAGTCAATTTACTTGCAAGCAGAGGAAGACAACACATGTAGCCGTGTGCTCTACTTTTGTACCTCTTTCATTAATCTGTACTCTCAACAGAGGACCAAAACATGACCTGGGATAAATGAGTGAAATAGCAGTGGATGGCAGTTACAGTGACATTGGGAGAAAAATAACTTAGCACATTTTGAAAGAGAATGCCAATATTCTGTGTGCACAGGCAGACACAACACTGACTACAGTGGTACCTCGGTTTATGAACACAATTGATTCCGGAAGTCTGTTCATAAACTGAAGCGTTCATAAACTGAAGCAAACTTTCCCATTGAAAGTAATGGAAAGTGGATTAATCTGTTCTACACGGTCCGCGGAGTACTTAAACTGAAGCGTTCATAAACTGAAGCGAACTTTCCCATTGAAAGTAATGGAAAGTGGATTAATCTGTTCCAGACAGGTCCGCGGAGTACTCAACCTGAAGCGTTCTTAACCCGAAGCATGGGTGTAATTGGTTCCGGAAGTCTGTTCATAAACTGAAGCGTTCATAAACTGAAGCGAACTTTCCCATTGAAAGTAATGGAAAGTGAATTAATCCGTTCCAGATGGGTCCGCGGTGTTCGTAAACCGAAAATTCAAAAACCGAGGTTCCACTGTAATCACTCCTGTCCCAAGCATTTGGCACCTGAATGGATAATTATTTACATTATCTGGAAACTTCTGTGGAATCTGCCGTGGAGCTCATGAGCAGGTGGTATTCATTTGGAGATGCTGTTAATAGGAACTGGTGTCTCCATCTGAAGGCTGTATTACTGAAATCAGAGTCCTAGTAGCTCAGTAAAGCGCCACAGAAATTACCCAAATTGCGACTCCAGTATGAAGGTGCGAGTTCATAACAACAACAACAGAACCTCCACATGAACATCTGACTTCAAAATCAGTGGTGGACCATGTGGTACTCCTGAAGAATGTCAAATATCCTATAGTTTTGGTGCAATAACCTCTGAAAGTCTTGACTTTCAGAATGTAGCAATCAAAGGGGTTCTCCCAATAATACGGTAAAGGTAAAGGGGCCCCTGACCATCAGGTCCAGTCGTGTCCGACTCTGGGGTTGCGGCGCTCATCTCACTCTATAGGCTGAGGGAGCCGGCATTGACAAAGCTGCTTCTGGCGAACCAGAGCAGCGCACGGAAACACCGTTTACCTTCCCTCCGGAGCGGTCCCTATTTATCTACTTGCACTTTGATGTGCTTTCAAACTGCTAGGTGGGCAGGAGTTGGGACCGAGCAACGGGAGCTCACCCCGTTGCAGGGATTCGAACCGTTGACCTTCTGATCAGCAAGCCCTAGACTCTGTGCTTTAACCCACAGCGCCACCTGGGTCCCTCAATAATATAGTACCTGGAATAAATATGGTTTTCACTTGATTAGCTATCCAACCCTCTTGCACACATTGCCATACCAAGAAATGCCAAAAGTAGTGGTGCAATGGAGTGGCAATTGTTTGAACCCTTGATTTTGAAGAGCCACACTCAATATCATTATCTCCAGGTAAATCACGGAGCTAGGAATAACACTTGGAATAGCAAATCTCCAACATTTTACAGAAGCAAAGACACATTTAAAGGTTTTGCTATTTTGTTTTGCAGCATCGTGCTGGATTACAGATGCTCTTGCTTTCTCACAGCCTCAATTTGATAGTTTAAATATGGGCTAGAATTTAAAAAGCACATGGAAAGCAAGCCTTTATATTTGGCAATATGTTTTTGCACAGAGCCACTTTTTATGGGACATAACCAAGTGTCATTTTAGATAAGTAGACGGTGCAAAACATCACATTTTAAAATCATGAAAACATGCTGACACTTTGAAGGGTTGATGAAGAAAAGATCCCCCCCATTTTTATTTTTGCTCTAATCGGTTATTGCTCTAAATGGTGAAAGGGGATTGTTTGACGAACAGAGAGTCTGCGTAGGCATGGATAACGTGACCTCCTAGTTGAAATTTTGAGGACTACCCATCCTTGGAGACAGACCGTCGGGCAATGCTTAGAAGGCAGCTTGTTTTCCAATCCTCAGTATAGCTGTAGATCAGTGCAAAGAGCAGCAAGCAGTTTACCCAGAGCTTCACAGTATGGTAATAGTGTTCTATACATCCAGGTTCTAAGCATTCCTCTCCAAACTATGCTCCAAGTTACAATGTGTTTTGAATTCATTTAGCCTTGATAAATAGATGTGTGTATCATCCGTGAAATAAAGCTTCGGTGGAACAAGGAACAGCCTTTTATCCCACAAAGTACTGCTGCCTGGTTAGGTTTTCATTACCACAAGCTATTCCGGCTTTCAGAGAGAAGTGATTTCTTCATTCTCACAGAGAATGCTTGGACAACGCCTGCCTTAAAAAATGCAAAAGAACAACACATGAAGAAATGTGGTTTCTGTGAAAAAAATTTTTTAAAATTCCTCCCAGTAGCACCTTAGAGACCAACTAAGTTTGTTATTGGTATGAGCTTTCGTGTGCATGCACACTTCTTCAGATACATGATAATGTGTTTTCTGTAGTTGACGTTGTAACATAGCTGCTAAGACAATGACATCTAATAAAGGTAAAAGGTAAAGGACTCCTGGATGGTTAAGTCCAATCAAAGGTGACTATGGAATGTGACACTCATCTCACTTTTCAGGCTAGGGGAGCTGGTGTTTGCCTACAGACAGCTAAACCGCTTCTGGCACAACACCATGACAAGTGCCAGAGCGCATGGAAACACCATTTACCTCCCCACCACAGCGGTACCTATTTACCTACTTGCACTGGTGTGCTTTCAAACTGCTAGGTTGGCAGAAGCTGGGACAGAGCAACAGGAGCTCACTCTGTCATGCTGATTCAAATTGCCAACCTACCAAAAACGGAAAGTTCAAGAGGCTCAGTGGTTTAGACCACAGCGCCACCTGCATCTCCTGGGTCCAGCCTTTCTGAACTAATATAACTGAAGTGTTGTGTTTCAGTTATGCATCATCTGAAATTGTTCCTGAGGCATTGGGAACCTGGCAACCACACTCCCATGCTTTTGTAACTTTCAGGGCGGTTACATGGTCCTGCCCCTTAATTGTATTTGAAGTGGCAGCTTGTAGCTCAGAGGTGGGGAATGCTTTTGGCCCGGTGGGGTCTCTCCCCTACTGCTGCTTTAGAGTGTTGATGGACCCTCCAGAACAATGTGGGAGGTGGCCCTGGGAACTGCAGGGCAAAGGGGCAGTCAACAAAAATCATTCTCCTTTGCACTTCCCTTTGCAGCTTTGCACTGACATTATTAACAATGCAAAAGTGCAATAGCAGGGTATTACATCATACCATATAGAAAGCCTATAGAGCCTCTGCTGAAATGAAGCCAGAAAATGCTGGTAGTCAAGCAATGCAGTATGATTTTCAAAGTTAAAGATTTTGTTTTCTAGGTCAGTAAAGGGATTCTTTGTATGCAGCATAATACAAGGTGTTTGTTTTTGAAATAGCCTGTCTCTTCCATAGTGAGCACTAAGAGAATCTGTTGAAGGTACATACTTACCTTCGTCTTTCAAGGGCATATTTTATTTCCCGTCGAGTTTTTTCATTGATTGGATAGAAAATGAGTATAAACAAGCCTAATGGTATGAGAAGAGACGGGACTGCTCCAACCAAGACTTTCAGCATGATAACAACACTGTGAGACTGTTTGCACACCCCTGATTTGAAACCTGCAAGACTAGTAAAAAAAATAAATGCAGCTGTTACAGTTGTATCTTCATACTACCATATTCTCTCTCTCTCTCTCTCTCTCTCTCTCTCTCTCTCTCTCTCTCTCTCTCTCTCTCTCTCTCTCTCTCTCTGTGTGTGTGTGTGTGTAAAACCTCTCCCACTCACATTGTAGAACTTTCCCTTAATTTTTTTTCCCCTGGGGTTTCACTGGCTCCTTGATAGCATCTCAGCTTCCTTGGAGATTTTTTTTCTTGCTGATACCAATACTTAAAATATACCAGTATTATCTGTGATTCCAGATCTGAGTAATGAAGAAGGTAGGGGCTTACAGATGAAACGGAGTCATGTTTTTACCTCTCGCTGTGGTCAAGACTGAAGCAATGAGCCAATTATTACCTACATTCTGTAGCCGAAATCTTCGGCAAACCAGTTTCACATTGTGGAATTAATTCATTTCACCCTGTACATGGACATGTATTTATTAACCTTTGTATCCTATGAAACTTTTCTGGCATTTTTAAGCAAGCAGAATGCAGTAGAATTCATTATCTGCTAGAAATTCTGTGAACTATAAGTTCCCTGTCTGCAGACACTAAAGCAGAAGTAGAGCATGTTCACTGCATTGAGGCAAGACTTAATTTTAAAGTGTCTTGCACTAAAAATTGCATGTGGAGTCTTTGCTACTCACTTAAACACTAGCTGGATTTTGTGACTTTTTAACTGATGCACTTCCTATTTCACATCAAAATGCACATTCAGGCAGTTAAATGGAGCTCTGATGAAATTTGCAATATAAATGCACAGGAGTCCACAAACTTCAGCTGGCTGTGGTAGCAACCAAAAGGAGCAGAGTCTTTACCCAACTTCAAACTGCATCTCGGAAAAAACACAGTGTATGATTAAGGACAGTCCTATTTCCCTCCTCCCTCTCTAAGTTTGGGTATAGGGAAGGTATAAGGAATCAACTTTGCAGTTACACAAAGCTTCTGAAGGCCTCTGACCAGCTCTGGGGCACAACATCACTGTTGGAACGATTCCTACACACTTGGGAGTGGATCCATTGGATAAGAGGACTGAGGCTTGTAGTTTGTGCTTCATAAGCCCAGTATAACTGTGGGGATGATACCCAACCCCTTTCCCCCACTTTCAAGGTCAGTAGGGAAAGGTGAGACTCATCATACAGTACTAGCCATGGAAAGTGGAATTGTACACCTGTGCAGGTTCACACAGCACCCCCCACAACAATTTGTACATGTGAACTGCTTTGAGGTTTTCTACAATCTAGCAGCATATAGATTTTATGAAATAAATGAATATAATTTGACATGTAGGAACCTATTTCCACACACTGCTTCCAAGCTGTTAAATGAGTGTTGTTGTTTTTAACCTTCATTAGGAAAGAGCCACAATCCACAGCTTGTAGGTTGACAATTAAGCAGGGCTGGCTTTGGATTTCAAAATGGCTTTTTGCATTATGTAAACAAATATTATTTTTCACATTTAGATTCCACTCGGAATGTCATTCGAGGATCTCCTGCTGCCTATTCTTACAACACGGCAGGTTTGCAATCTGAGAAATCGAGACTGGCCTAAGGTCACCTAGCGGACCTCTCTTTTTTTTGTATTTGTTTGTTTTTCTTTTTGCCCAGCAAACCTCATGGTGAGGATTTTAACTTGGATGCTCCTCAGACCTAGTTTGACCCTTTAGCCACCTCACTTGACAGGCTCTCACTAGGTTTGATACTCAGAGATTCACCACTTCCTGCTTACTGATACTCCTGGGTGTGGATGCTGGTTCTACTGGTAATAAGAGCCTTGAACTGTAAGTGATACTGAGAGTTTAACTGAACAAGCCCCACATTAGTTTACCATGCCCTGGGTTCCTATGTACCTAAAAGAACCCAGATACTGACACATGGATATTTATAATGTGTTCCTATATCTATTTCTGAAGCAACTGTGTGTGTGTGTGTGTGTGTGTGTGTGTGTGTTTTACTCACTTCAGACTAGCCGCAGAAATTCCTAGTCCAATCCCAGCTGACATCTTATAAAAAAAGGTATATGAAGAATAAAAGATGGTTTCATGTCCTGTCGAATGAGGATTCTGCACCCGAAAGTAGTCGACTACATCAGGCAACATGGACCTTTAACCAACCAATGAAAAAAAATTACACATCCATTAGATATTTCTGGGAAATGATGTGACATTTTAATGAGCAGCATACTTTAAAAGAAAGGCATTTTTATCTTTTGTGGCACAATTAATAAATATTATACCACTTATGTAAAACATGGAGGCTTTACAAACTAATTAGGTCAGGTCAGATAGGAATCCTGAAGCAATTAATGATCCTGCAGGTTAATGGATAGGGACTTAACACTGGCAGAGGTTTGCTATTCCGGAATAAGCATGAGGGAGGGAGGCTGGGACTGCACTCTTGATTAACAGCAAATTTAATTACTTCTGCTGATAGGTTAGTGATGTCTAGAACAACAGAGAATAAAACTGAATGAGTATAGCATATTCCCCAGGAGGACTTTTGTAATGAGTTACAGTAAGAGACATTTGTAAAACCTCAGAGAGAGAGAGAGAGAGAGAGATCCCAAATATCTATGCTCCTAACAAGGTAGCAGATTTTCAAAGCATCTGCGGGTATTGTATTGGCTGAAAACACCAGTGCGACTCTAAAGAAAATCCATTGCTCTGTTTGAACAGCTCTTTGATCTGCTCTCAACCAATACAAATTATGTTATACATTTATTATTATGTTCCCATAAACCTTTTTACAAATGCAATAGCCATCTTAAGGTGCCTGGCTGTGCTCTCTCTATAGGAGATGAATAAATGCAAGTTTAAGTCCTTCTTAGTGATGCCTCACATTTCAAGGAAGTATTAATATGGCAAAGGCTGCTTCTCCTAAGGTGAGGATTAAAGAGAGAAGCAAGACATTTGTGCAACTCTTCTCACAGCCCCTTTTGCATATTTCCACACCCAATCTCTTATCAATGCTAGGGGGGAAAACATGAAAAGTGGCTTTTAACTTCAGCTTAGGAAGCTGCTTTCACTGCGTGCAGGAGAAAAAAGAGCTGGCCTGTGAGTTTGGGCGAGTCAAAAGTCTGCTGTGATACACTGCTCTTTTTCTTAGTGCACCCTGATACAGGGCACAGGCAGGGCATAAGCGCATACCTTACAGATACTACAAAGTCTCTGATGCCCTGCACATCCTACTGTGTAACAGATATTTCCTTTCAAATGCTGATAACTGTTGATTTTGTACCTGGTACACATATGCACACACACACCTATAAGACTGTCCTACCATGGCAACAGCAAAGAGGCTGCAATGCTAATCCCTGAAACACCAGCGGAAAAGTAGGCAACAGCCGGTTCTGGCAAGAGCACCAGCAAGGTCGAAGCAGGAATCATCAACTGGAAGAAATGGAAATTGGGAGAAAAGTTATATGGTTAGATCAGCAATACTGTGGAGTTGAGAAACAGGACTGCAGGAGTGGGGGACCTCGCTCCCATTTGACATGCAGCACTGTTTCCTACAAATGGTGCTCACATGCCTCATACCTGTTATGTCTGATGTGGATCAGGTACAGACTTTGTTATAATGGAACAGCTGACCGCTTAAAGCATGGGTAGACAAACGAAGGCCCGGGGGGCGGATCCAGCCCAATCGCCTTCTCAATCTGGCCCGCAATAGAGGAGAAAATGATTGGAGGAAATCACTGGTTTGAATTTTGTTAAAAAGGTGAAGTATCTGGGTGTGAATATGACAGCTAAAAATCTGAATTTATATAAAGATAATTATGATAAGATGTGGAGCGAAATTAAGAGAGAAATTAGATAATTGGTTAAATTTGAAGTTATCATTGTTGGGCTGAATTTCAGCTGTGAAGTTGGATGTATTGCCAAAGATGTTATTTTTATTTCATGTAATTCCTATTATTGACAATATGAAATGTTTCAAAGAATGGCAAAAAGTTTTGTCAAAGTTTATCTGGCAGGGGGGAAAACCCAGAATTAAGTTTAAATTATTAACGGATATGAAAGAAAGAGGGGGATTCTCCCTGCCAGATTTAAAGATATATTTTGAAGCTGCAGCCTTTTGTTGGTTGAAAGAATGGTTTATGTTGGAAAATGCTGATTTGCTAGATTTAGAAGGCTTTGACAATGTATTTGGTTGGCACGCATATTTATGGTATGATAAGATAAGGAAATCATTGTATAATGTTTGGATCAGATATAAAGATTAGTTAGAAAGGAAAACACCTAGATGGATTTCACCTTTGGAGGCCAATGCCCATAAAAGGTTAAATATGGAAACCAAGTCGTTAAAATATAGTGATCTGTTGTTGGAAGTGGATAATAAATTTAAATTAAAACCATATGATCAGCTTAAAGATAAGCTAAATGATTGGTTACAGTATCATCAGATTAATGAAATGTATAGCTTCGATAATAAAAATACAGGTTTTCAAGCAGATAAATCCAGAATGGAAACAGAATTGTTGGATACAAAGACAAAAAAAAAATCTTTCCAAGATGTATAATCTGTTGCTGGAGTGGCATACGAAAGATGAACAAGTGAAATTGGTAATGATTGATTGGGCAAATGACGTGGGGCACAACATAATGTTAAATGATTGAGAGAGATTGTGGAAGAAAGGTTTTTAATTTACGGCATGCACAGCTTTGAGAGAAAATATGATGAAAATGATGTATAGGTGGTATTTAACACCGGTGAAATTAGCTAAAATGTATCATACATCTGATAACAAATGCTGGAAATGCAAAGAAAAAGAAGGAACCTTTGACCACATGTGGTGGATGTGCCCCAAAGTAAAAGACTTCTGGGAAAGATTTATAATGAAATGAAAAAAGTGTTGAAAGACACTTTTATTAAAAAACCAGAAGCCTTTTTGCTTGGAATAATAGGGGAAGAAATCCCCAAAAAGGATTTTACATTCTTTCTGTATGCCACAACAGCTGCAAGACTTAATTGCCAAGAATTGGAAGACACAAGAAATACCAACTATAGACGAATGGCAAGTGAAAATGATGGACTTTATGGAACTGGCCGAACTGACTGGGAGACTTCGCAACCAGGAAGAAGAGACGGTGGAAGAAGATTGGAAGAAATTAAATTATATTTGAAAAAAATATTGTAATATTTAAATTTTTAAAATCCTTAGGGAAGTTGATATAGGCTTTTGGGGTAGAACTAGGATTTATGTTCAGTGTTTAGTGTTTTATGATGTGTTAGTGTTTAATTTTGATTAATTTTTATAGCGATAATATTTTGATTATGTTTAATTGTTAAAATGGGATACTGCTAAAGTTGTTTTAAATATTGAAATTCAGATGGGGGGGACTTGGGGAAGTCACCTAACTAGGTTAAGAAAAAGTATGATTTGGTAAGAATTTTTGTGTGATGTCTGTCTGGTTTTTGTTTTGTGTATTTATTTGTGTTATTATAAAATGAATAATTTTTTTGGGGGGGGAATAGACTGCATCTTCCAGCCTCCTTAGGCTGTCTCCTAGGGAGTTCCCAACAGGGAACTTCTTAGTGCACCTGATCTCAGCAGAGTTCCCTTTCGGCATTGCTCAGCTGATGGAAACTGGCAGGGAGCCCTGCTTGCAAAGGAACAAATCAGAAGCTCCCTTTAAGCCCAGGGGTCAGCAAACTTTTACAGCAGGGGGCCGGTCCATTGTCCCTCAGACCTTGTGGGGGGCTAGACTATATTTTGAAAAAGAAAGAACGAATTCCTGTGCCCCACAAATAACCCAGAGATGCATTTTAAATAAAAGCACACATTCCACTCATGTAAAAACACCAGGCAGGCCCCACAAATAACCCAGAGATGCATTTTAAATAAAAGGACACATTCTGCTCATGTAAAAACACACTGATTCCCAGACCGTCCGCGGGCCGGATTTGGAAGGTGAATGGGCTGGATCCGGCCCCCGGCCTTAGTTTGCCTACCCATGGCTTATACTGTCCGTTAGTGGACCCCAGACTGTGAGGACGTCCCTTGGATTGTGACAACTGCTTGCTTTTTAACCATTTAGTCTTGAATTTATCCAGGCATGGGCACCTGGACCTTAGCTACTCTAAATCGAAAGGCTGACGACCTTCCCCGCAAACAACATCCAGAATTACTAAGCCTGGTCTTGCACCAAATGCCATATTGTAAGCCTAAGATCAGTTGATGAAAATAATGCATTTGGTTAGCAGTTCATGAAACTTGTGTTTTTTTCATGGAACAGGATGGACATTCGAGGAAGACTCTGGTTTTCACGTCTGTATGCAGGTAGAAATATGAACTGCTTAAGCCTTTTGTCATTTGGAAAGACAATTACGGGGAGAGCTTCACCTGTTGACACTCTGAAGTCAAACCTCTTATTACGTGTGTGTGGGCCCTGATTTATTTTGGGACCCTCCACCCCACCTGCAGAAGAAGCTATAAATCTGCACACAACACACCTGTGCTTCCTATATGCAACATGTGGTCATCCATTCAAAAGGTTAAAGATGCAGGCTGTGTTTGCTGCAGGGGAAATCATGGACTTCCTGCCTCTGCCTCACACAGTATATATCTCATATCCACCATAGTGAACACACCCAGTTTTCTCTGTGAGGAAAATATCTGCCAATCCATGTTGACACCATATCTTTCTAATTTTATAATTTCTTACAGGTGTGCATGGGCCAGAAATTTTAGGCTCATGCTCCCCATGCTATGCAAGCATCAAATATATACAGTCATACCTTGGATCTCAAATGCCTTGGCTCCCAAACGATCGAAACCCAGTAGTTAGTGTTCTGGTTTCCGAAAGATTTTCAGAAGCCAAACATCTGGTGCAGCTTCCGATTGGCTGCAGGAGCTTCCTGCAGCCAATCAGAAGCTGCGCTTTGGTTTCCATTTTTGGTTTCTATTCTTCAAGTTACAGGAGAAAGAAAATATATGTATTTAATAACATACTGAGGCATATCTATCCATTTGAAAGCTACTTACATAAAAAAAGGGCATCAGTTGGATGAGAGTCTCTTTTTTAGGGTTGGAAGCGAATTCTGGCAGAGTCTGGATTACTTTTTAGAAGTCAAACTTCCGGAACGGATTGTGTTTAACTTCCAAGGTATGACTGTACATAGCTGAGCAAGCTCTGCTTATAAACTCTGCCTAATCATTTATAAGCAGACACTCAGCTAGACAGCTCTGCCTATAATAGCCAGTGTTTCTAAAACAAAAGAGTCAACAATCAACAGAACTCTGAATGAGAAATACACACACTTGAACTAGTCTGTAATGCTCAGCAATAGACCTTGTTTTACCACAAGAGAGCACTCCAACAATACAAGATTGCCATGTGCACAGATTAAGCACAGCAGCAGTGTTTACCCACTTGGAAGCCAAAGCACCCAGATATTTATAAACCAATAGTGCCATAAAATGGGATTTTCTTGTATAGAAGGAGTATGACCCAACATTCCAGAGGCTCTAAAGAACAAAAATGCCAGCTTGCATCTAGTGACTCGGTGGCTTACTTACTGATATCCCACTCGCTGCAGTCTTTTTGCCGAACCTGTTCAGAAACCATTGCCAGAATGGAACGCTCAGTGCTCCAGATACCTATGAATGATAAGAAAAACCATTACAGGAGAAAGCATGCTTCATATCAAGGGGATCAAGGAAGCACCATATGAATAATTACACACATCACAAAAAGGAAGGGGCACAAACTAGGCCATATGGGTTTACCACAAAGCAGTTCTCATAGAATCATAGAACTGTCATCTAATCCAAGCCCCTTGCAATGCAGGAATCCTGCCCACAACTATCCCTGGGGAGGGCTTGAACCACCAACCTTCTGGTTAAAAGCCAGACACACTAGCCCACTGCACCATCACTATCATGTGAACTTGATAAACATGGGTCAAAAAGCTGATCAGAGCGTTAGCAAATGATGTTTTTAAAACACAAATCACACTCAATGAATTTCACACCCTGTCCAACTTCCTAGCCGCAATCCAGATAATTTACTTGCCTGATGGCATGAAATTAACCCCTGGGTGTGGCATGATCCAGGGTCTAAATAGTGATATGCATACCATATTATGAAAACAAGAGCATAAGAGCAACATACTTTGCAAGGAGGCTCTGCTTTGCCCACATGCTTACCAAGACAAGCACCACTAAATAATCAATGTGGTTGTGAAGATTAGTTGCATCAGAACAAAAGAGGACAAAGTTGTTTTGTACAACCTGGAGAGTTGAAGACAAGAGCAGGAACAAAACGATAAATTAGTCACCAAGCAAACGTGGAGCAGGGTTGATTAATCAAGGCCATTTAAATGGTTTAAAACCAGATTTCCCATTTCAAATGCTGAACAAGAGCGCATGTGAACTGATTGCTATAACAATTAAACACATGCTGGCTGGCAACAAGACAAAGCTGCTACTAGTGGGCAGCATAATCAAAATCTCTCATTATGCATGCCATTTAAATATACATGCACTTTCTGAATACAGTACATTAAAAACAACAAAATTTGCTCCAATACAGGTGCAATACTAGCAGTGGTGCAGTTAGGTAATTTTAGACTATCTATGTAATGGTCTTATAGGGAGTTTCCTCTATAGGTGGTAGTGCATTGGTTCACTAACTTCAGATAAATAAGAGATAAATGTGTGCAGCAAACAGAGGGTTATCACTGGCTTATCTCCCAACTTTCATCAAAATGCCTGAAGAAATACGGCATGATGAAGAGGTGGAGGCCTGTGTCTTCTAGGCAGAGACTGCACAGTTTATGTCTCTGATTATCAACATCTTTTACTCCAATGAGGACATATTTATGCGGGAGATCATTTCCAGTGCCACCAATGAACTGGACAAGATCCACTAGAAAAGAATGACAGTCCACAATGATTGGCAGTGTCTCGACAGGTTTGTTGCAGATTGACAGCTTGAAGCAACTGGATGCATAACAACGTGTTCATTTTGGAATAAGCAGTTGTCCAGACCCATAAGTTTGATTCAAAGCTTTACTTGCAGAACTTTATTCAAAAGAGAACAAAACACAGTAAACGATACACCCAAAAAATCCATAAGGTCATGTGCAGTGGCCAGCACAGGCTCAGCTTCTTAGAAATAAAATAACATAATCAGAGCTGACAAACATAGCTCTCTCTCAAAGACTCCATTAGCCTATATTCCAGCCCCAAGGCTGTTGAGCTCATTTACGTATCTTTACCCCAAGGAGTCTGGGAACAAAGACCAAAGGCCACTCCCTTTCAAAATGGCAATTTGCAATTCAATACCTCTCGTGTGATCTAAGGTTAAACACCAGGTGTTAGCTAGCAAGAGAACAGTAACAGTAAATTATCAACCCATCTAGGAGCTTAGAGAGCTTAATATAGCCCCATGGAAAATCCCCAAGTTAAAGTGTTCAGTAATATACATACATAATATACATAAAGTGTTCAGTAAAATACATAGGCATTCTCCATTTCAGTGTGAATTGAACAATTATACTTACCAAGGGTTTCAGGCAGTGGACATTTCCAACAGGGAGATGCCAGGTATTGAACCTTGGATCTTCTGCATCATCATCATTTTATTATTTTATTATTTGTACCCCACCCATCTGACTGGTGCTCCATCGCTGAGCTAATTGGACTGCTTTTGGATAAGCTGTTGTTCAATTATTGTTATATTTTAAAATGGTATTTGTATTTGTTAAAGATCCAAATAATGAGTTTGGTAGAAGGAACTCTTGAGATGGTCCAACCATCCTGAAGTGGGGGGAAATCTACCAGAGCTTCCAACTTAATGCCAGTGGTTTGTAACTAACTATATGACCATGTTTCTGTTTCACAATTGATGTAGGTTCTTTCATAGTTCAAGTACAATCTATGCTGCTGCAAATCCTCTTATGAACTAGAATTACCTGAATAGCTGTTGAAATCAGGAGAAATGATGCTGCAAGTTTCACATATGGTCCACACATCAGTGCAAGTTTGTGTCCCTTAAGGAAGGGAATTTGTGGGTCTGATTTTAAGGCGTAAGGATCTACAAGTGGAATAAATAAATAAATAAATAAATAAATGCATATATGATACCTTCTTTTTAAAGTAGGAAAGAAATGTATTATGAATGTTTGTTGTGATTAAATAAACTCACCTACTTTTTCTCTCACTCCAGCGCAAAGGGCAATAAAGCCAAAGATGTATAATGTTGATATTGTTCCTCCTGCAATAATGTAGAGTTTTCTGTTCTAAAAAATAAAAATAGGTGGTAATGGTGATGTGGGGTGGAAAAAGGGAATCAGATTTCAATATGACTATATAGGTGAGAAAATGCTTGATACAAACAAAATGAATGATTTTTTAATATATTTTTGAAATCTATGAAGCACAGTGGGTAGAGGAGAGAAAGCATTAGTTTCTAAATTGTACTCTGTATTGCTTAATGTAACTTATGGGTCTATGGAACCTCTTTAAAATATGGGAACTAGATATTGGCACATAAATTTCCCCCATGGATTAGGGGGGGGGGGGAATTGGGATTCACAACCCTTAAAATCTGTTTCCAGTTTTCTCAGGGTAAACACCTTAAAATTATTACACAGATGGCATCACACATTAAGAAAATCAATAACATATCTAGACAGTAGGATGGTGAAATAAACTATTCCCCCCCCCAAAAAAAAATATTTTGAAAGTTTTTCAACTTACTGCCTCAGACATGTCTGGAACACTGGAACTGTTTCCATACAGATTGGTGTCCATGTCATCCACACTATGGTTACAGTTGTCAGAGCTGTGAGCATCGGAGACCATACTGACCTGGAGTGTAGCTCCAAGCAATGTTCCAAGACCTTCAAATCCCATTCCTAAAGTAGAAAAAAGCCCACTCCTTTTTAAACCTGAAATGGTGGAACAGCTGCCAACAAGGCTCAGAAATAACTGAGCACTCCCCTGTTGTGATGTCAAAAGGTTTTTGTGACCCCCACCACAAAATTGCCTTTTAAATAAAGAAATAAAACTGCCCCCAGCTATTCTTGCTTGGCCACGCCCACTTTCAAACTTGGGGGCCAAGAGGGTTGACCATGTGTCAATGTGACCCTTGGCTCAAAAAAGGAGAATCTACCCACCCATCCCTTAAAGATTATGAGCTCCTATAGACAAGAACAGACTTTCTGGAGTCATCTGTCTTCCAATATAGTTCAAACCAAGTTACTAGAGGCTACAGCTACATGGGGCCATGATCCCTCCTCTCCCTCCGTCTTCATGCTTCAATTCCTTCCCTGCATCTGAAACAGGGGAAAACAAAACTGAAACCAACTTCAAACAGTGACTTCCAGTTCTAATGCGGAGGGCAAGTGAAAAAGAAATTTGTTAATTTGGATATAAGGTTACCAGATTTTTTTTCAATTAATCCGGGGACACTTAATAAAATAAAATAAAATAAAATAAATACAACATTTGGGACGTTGATGCTGCAGCGATGGTGGTGGCAGAGGGGCCGCCGCCGCCTTGACCTCAATCGCCACATTTCCCCTTCCTCCGAGGCTTCTGTCTCCTTTCTCCATGAGCCTGGGCAGCCCCTGAGTTGTTGGTTCTTCGGTGGTGGTGGTGGGTAAGCGGTGCGTAGTGGGTCAGGCATGGAAGGCGGAGAAGGAGGGCCGAGAGTGGTGGCAGCGGTGAGGCTCAGGCAGCGCGATGCCTCCCTTCCCATCGGAGCAGCCCCAATCCAATTCCTACTTGCGTGCAAGCAGGAGGGGGCAGGGATCCCTCAGCTGGGAAGGGAGGCTTCACACTGCCTAACTGAGAGGTCCCTGCCCCCTCCTTCTTGCACGCAAGTTCTGATAGGCAGCGTGAAGCCTCCCTTCACAGCTGAGAGATCCCCAGCCTGCTCCTGCTTGCACACAAGTAGGAGTTGGGAGGCTGCTCCAATAGGCAGCATGAAACCTCCCTTCACAGCTTGGTTGCTGGGGTCAGGGAAGGCAGCCCGGAAGGTGCATCTTAGAGCCTCTGCACCACCACCATATGGGGACTTCTGAGCAGCTCCTGAAGCCAGCCAGAGCCAACTGCTCCAGGCTGCTGAGACTGCGTTTCCCGGGGACATTAGATGAAATCTGGGGACATTCTAGGGATGCAATTTGTCTGGAGACTTATTCGCAAATCCAGGGATTGTCCCCGGGAAACGGGGACATCTGGCAACCCTATAATACCGTAGTAGCAACTGTGGTTTGCCTGAAACGTTCAGGCAGGGAGAGAATCAGGACAGGAAGGAAGGAAGGAGATGGGGAATCATGCAATTCTCAGGCTTGCTTACAAAACACCAACCCATAGTTTGGCAACACAAGAGAACCAGCCCTGAGCTTTTCTGTTTTTCAATACTAGTTCCCACCCCTTTGCCACAGCTCCCCCAATATGTTTGGAGGGGGGAGTCTCCAGAGCAGCATGCTACATGCAGCAAGCTCAGTAAGACTCACGGTATGCCGTTGCTGAATCTCGTTCCTTCTGGTCTGCGCTCAAAAACATGACGAGAGCTGTATATGGTACATGGAATAGCTGTAACAAAAGTGTACACACACACACACACACACACACACACACATTTAGGGAAATGCAGTTCTTTTTTCTACGGGGACACAGGGCCACACATACCCCTAAACATTTAGTGGCTCTAAGTTTGGCTTCCTATTTCAATATGAGTAGGAAAATGAGAGTACCCCTAAACATTTTTAAGAGAAAAAAACACTGGGGAAATGCATCACTTTAGCATGCTGCTTTTCATCATAACCTGAAGACTTGCTATGTAGTTAGGCCCAGGAATCCTGCTTTTTAAGAGGCATGCTATATCTTTCTCCTCCAACCTTCAAATGTGCAAAAGCTCAAAAAGGAAGTGAAAAGAGCCTTAGCCATCCTTGGAGGCAGGAGTTTCTTTGCTCAACTCCCCAGCAATTTTTTTCCTGGTCCCCAAAGATCTCACTTGCTTTGACGGTTGTGGCCGTAGGATAATCAGCCTCATATAACCAAAATTCTTAAGTCTGATTAATGCACGAAAGGGTTAGTGCCAGAATAAGCTGTCCTGCCAGGCTTAGCTAGGCCACATACATCCTACTTTGGCAGAAAGGAAGTCTAGTCTATTGTTCCCTCAGTCTACCATGCGAACTCTGGTGTGTAAAGAGGTCTGAGCTTGGTTCCTACAAAGCCATCTTTGTGTATCTATACAAATTACTTAGGAACTTCCACCACTTTGGAACAAACCTAAGTCTTTACTGCCTGTGTTTTCTGAATGCTGTATGGAAAAACACATGATTCTGACCTTTGAAGGGTTTGTAAGTAAACCATGTTAACTTACCAAAGGATGGTATTTTTCTATTCTAAGGGAAGTGGGAAGGAACTGAGAAGAGCATATGTTAAAGGTACAACGGCTTGTATTTCCATGCTTTACTTTGCTGCATGTTTTGTGATTTTAAATCACTGCTGGGGTTCTCTCACCAAAGAGTACTTGCCCTAAACCTGGATCTGGACATCCAGGAATTCTCCTTTTTATACCTGTCTTTTCCTTTCCCAACCAACAATGGCAAGGTAAATAAACAGACATAGCGCACTGTGCACAGTCCAGTGCACTGATGGGGAAGTAGATCACCCCCACCCAGCTCATCAAGGAAATCATTTGGTAAGTGGGGACAGCATGTTCTGCATGGCTCAGCTGAGGCTTTGTGTGGCACAGTATGGGTTGGCCACACCCATCAAAAGCATATATATCCCCTTGCAAAAAAAAGGGGAGTTGGCAAAAGGTGAATGCAGCCCTTAGACTAATAATAATAATAATTTATTATTATTTATACCCCACCCATCTGGCTGGGTTAAACATTAAAAGCTACCCCTGCTCTAGAATTTCCTGAAATGCTGCTCTGCAGGAGGCACAGATCCCAGGTGTGTTGACAGAGGTCTCCTAAACACAGGATATAACCTACCAGGAAAGCTACACCGCTCATCCTTGATTTAAAACTTTAATATTTGAAGCAAGCTTTTATGGTAAAAAAATACACCTTACTGTTCAGAAAAATTAAGGACATTTTCAAATATGAACTAGAAGAATGTTCTGCATTTCCTATGTTTGTGATGCTAATAGAAAACCTGCACTAGCTAGAACTAAGTACCCATTCAAATTAAAAATTGGCCTTCCCCTTTCTATCCTGATCAAGCATGCACAAAAATGATGACATAAATACAGGGGTGCTGTTGGTATATATCCGAAAAAGGCCACACATTGTCTTGCAAAAGGATATGAGGAAGTTTCTTCTTCTTAATTCTTTTTTGTAAAGGTGAATATTTTACCCCATGACTTTTCTGTTCCAGCAGATCCCCCCCCCCCTTCCCCACAAAGGGATCAAAGAAAGAAGCTTCAGGATTGGCAGAAGTGTTAACTACTGAGATTAAAAGGCCCAGAGCAATATCCCAGAGTCCTCTCAGATAGCAGTCAGGCTGTGGCATCCCCTTGTGAAAGTACAGTGGTGCCTCGCTTAACGAACGCCCTGTAAGACGAAATCTTCGCTTAAAGAAAGGATTTTTCTAGCGGAGGTTGTCTCGCTAGATGAATTCGTTTTACAAAAAATTCGTCTAGTGAATCACGGTTTCCCATAGGAATGCATTGAAATTCAATTACAGTGAAACCTCGACTAACGAATAACCCTACTTACGAAAAATTCAACTTACGAATGATGCGAATTGGGGCCCGCTTACGAATTTCTTCGACATCCGAAGGCTGGATCGGGCCCCCGCCTCCACCGCTAGCGGCCTCCTGCCGCCTCGGACGATGGCCCATGGCCAGATCGGGCCCGCCTCCGCCGCTAGCGGCCTCCCTACACCACGGCCGGATCGGGCCCGCCTCCGCCGCTAGCGGCCTTCCTCCACCTCGGCTGCTCGGCCCACGGCCGGATCGGGCCCGCCGATGGCGCTAGCGGCCTCCCGCCTCCTCGGGCGCTCGGCCCACGGCCGGATCGGGCCCGCCGACGGGGCTAGCGGCCTCCCGCTGCCTCGGGCCTTTGGCCCACGGCCGGATTGGGCCCGCCGACGCCGCTAGCGGCCTCCCGCCTCCTCGGGTGCTTGGCCCACGGCCAGATTGGGCCCGCTGCCCGCGCTAGCGGCCTCCCGCTGCCTCGGGCGTTCGGCCCATGGCCGGATCGGGCCCGCCGACGCCACTAGCGGCCTCCCTACGCCACGGCCGGATCGGCGCTGCCGACGCCGCTAGCGGCCTCCCGCCGCCTCAGGCGTTCGGCCCACGGCCGGATCGGGCCCCGCTGACGCCGCTAGCGGCCTCCCGCTGCCTCGGGCGTTTGGCCCACGGCCGGATCGGGCCCCGCCGACGCCGCTTGCGGCCTCCCGTCGCCTCGGCCCACGGCCGGATCGGGCGGCCTCCTGCCACTAGCCGGCCTCCCACCAGATCGCTGCCTCCCCCACTTGGCCTACGGCAGCATCAGGCCCCCGCTGCCACCACTAACCTGCCGCCTCGCTGCCACCCACCCGCGCTCCCTGCACTGAAAGGTACAGTAATGTTTTTGTGCATGCCTTTAAAGTCTAGGCTCCGGAACGAATTAATCCATTCCCAATGCATTCCTATGGGAAACATCGTTTCGACTTATGAATGTTTCTACTTACGAATGTGCATTCGGAACAGATTAAATTCGTAAGTAGAGGTTCCACTGTAATGCGTTCCTATGGGCAAAAAAAAAATAATTCAAAAAAATTTAATGCATTCCTATGGGATTCGCTAGATGAATTTTTCGTTATAAGAATAGAATTAAATCCGTGGAATGAATTAAATTCGTCTAGCGAGGCACCTCTGTACAACGTTTCCAAAGCCTGAATAGGTTCTATGGAGGCATTAAGGAAATGAGTAGAACTGAGCACAAATATGGGTATGTTATAAATAAAATCTGCCCTTATTCCCTTATGGGGACAGAAAGTATAAAACGCTGTGAGACATATTTGTACTGTGCAATGAATAGCATTTCGAGAGGGTGGAGTGCACCTTCATCTTAAAAGAACAACAAAAAGTCACTCTAATGGAGGGCATTGTTGTTTGTTGACCTATTTCCAAACAGATTTATAGCAAGGCAACTGAGTAAATATCTCAGATGAATAAAGAAACACAAACTCATCTCTTACTTCTAAAAGCCCATTGTTGCAGTATAAAGGCTTGAGAATTTTATAGAATTTAACAGCTGTACTGAACCTCAGGCATATATGCTTATATATAAAGTAAGAAAGCCAAACAATCACTGGTGGCTCCCAGCACATACCGTAGTTCTTTGTCTTTGTGACAAATTATTTCACGAATGTTGTCTCATTGATCCAATAGGAACTAGAGTACTGTTTGTATCTTTCCAAGATATGCAAAAAAAAAGCCTTTGTGATGTGGTAGCAGATCTACATTAAAATATGGTGTACAGCAGCTTTCATTAACTGGCCTGCTGAAATCCCTATGTACTTTCCAAATTAATCAAGTTACACTGGAGAGGTGCAGTTCCTCACTTCCTAGCCTCTATGATCAAATAGTTGTCTCGTTCTATATTAGAAATAATTGTGATCTGACGGATGCGATGTCCAGAAGCATCTAATTGCAGAGAAAAGGGTGTCAGTATTGATCAACTTACTGTACTCAATGCCTGGAAAAGGCAGAAGAAAGCCATATACCATATATCTTTTGCTTTTATAACGCTTGGGCAGTACCACAGGAAGAAGTAGGACACAATGAGGAAAGGTGTACAACCCAGTAACCTGGAATAAAAACAATATGGTGAATGCCAAACATACCTATGAACTATTTTGATAGTTAAAAAGCAAAAACTAAAAAGGAGATAAAATCTGTCCAGTTCAAATGCAATACTGTATTGTCTGCACCATCTCACATGTCTATTTTTAAAAATATTCTCTATGGGCATGGTTATTATTATTTCTTTAAATATATTTTATACAGCATCTAACAAGTTTAGTGGCTTAATAAACAATATGATTATTTTTACTACTACTACCTCACTCTGCTTAAGACACAGGAAGGGCTTACTATTGCTCTATTATCTATTAATGTAGACAAACAGCCGTACAAGAGAGGAAAGCCTCTCTATCACTGTCACCTAAATATGGTCCCTCTTTAGTCATCCCTATGTTTTACGATGCTGGAAGCGATTCAGCTGTCATTTATTTAAATGGCAATGACTCCGAGGAAACACAGACCAGCCCTTCAGTAGTAAACATGGTTCTAAAGGCAACCCGTAAAGTGACACTCAGGGCTGATAAGCTGCATGTCATTCAAAGCTTGTGTAAAGCTGGGAGACAGAATCTAGTATATTCTAGCTTTGTTATGTGCAAGTGATGGGCAGATGCAATTAATTCTACAGAGCGTGACCTCTAACTACAGCAGAATTCTCCAGTGTACTTGTAACACAGCCCCTACACAATGTAATTAGATGACCACGGACACTATTAACAAAACCCTGAAACGAACAGACAACACAGATTAATCCTTTCAGAACAGTGCTATCTGCACAGTATTTTCTTATACATTACATGAATGGGACTGGGTATATCAGCTGATGATTTGCAGCAGGGGATTGGCGAGGGGGAGGAAAGAGGTGGAATGCACTAATTCAGTATAATAGCTCTTCCATTCTGCTGTAAGGGATACAAAGGCATTGTTAGAGGCTGGCATGATGGACTGCAAGGAAAGCAGCCATGATGTGGAGCAGGGCACTGAGGTTAGGTCAGTGTGGATCATTAATCCACCACAACAAAGTGTGACAACACAGCATTACCGTATCCCATTCTAGATTTGCCAACCCAGCAATTCACAGGGAAGGCCATGTATTTTACATACATACATAATTTTATTTGTATGCTGCCTTTCCACAGTTCAAGCCATGCTCAAGGCAGCTTACATCATGAAAAAATAATACATAACTACAAAATACAAAACCAAACTGAACAATTTCCACATAAATCACAGCAAAAGATACAAAAAAGGAGCAACAAAAGCAACAACTCCCTCCCCAACAACACCTCAGCTGCCTCAGGCCCTCCCCTCCCAGGTCAGGTGTAAAAAGGCCAGGACTTTGTGGGATGCCCAATTCTCATTTCCAGTAGAAGAGCCAATCTGCCCAGGTAAAATACCTTAAAACATGGGCCAGCATCAAGGATCAGCATGGGTGGCATCTGCCGAGGGCTCACGCTCATGCCACACTCATTTTACAAGGCATTGACTAAACTTCCTTGCTTTGGTCACATTTCATGTGCTATTTTTGCAGAGCTTTTTTTCCAGCTGGAACTTGCTGGAACTCAGTTCCAGCACCTCTCAGGTGGGTGCCTAGAAAAATACCACTAGCTATTTGGATGCAAGTTATATTTAAGAATAAGATGCAACATTTAAAACAAACAACACATAAAACAAATAATCCAATATAAGATTACAGAACAACAACCTACCAATACCAAATAAACACTGATCATGCAGACAGCAGTACTAAATTGAACTAAAGTTGCAATCCTAAACAGGAGTAAGTCCCATTGAACTCAATGAAGCTTGTCTATGAGTAAACAGATACAGTACTGTATAGGTCTTTATCTGGATATAAGTCCTTAGAAACTTACAGCCTAAAGAAAGGCCATGCTTTGTCCACTGAAAAATAAACTGTTGGGGCCTGGCAAGTCTCCTTATCGCATTCTGCAGACTGCATAGGAGCCAGATTCCTAGGGGCTGTGGGGGCTTCGGCCACTGGAATAAAATATTTGAGGGGGATGAGCATTGCCATTCAAATGGTGTGTGTGCACCATGTCATGTGATCAATTGTGTGGACTGGGGCTCACCTGGGACCCTACAATATTTTATTCAAGTTGGCAGCCAGTAGTATCAGGAGCAAGGCCTCAGAGACTAAGTGGAGAGTGCAGGGAGGAAGATATATAAGGCGATGTTCCTTAAATACCAGGTTCCAAGCCATCTAGGGCTCTAAAAGTTCAAAACAGCACCTTGAATTGAGGTTGCAGTTACAACAGAGCTAATAGTGGGAAGGGAAGAATGAGAACATGTTTTTCTTGCCTCTCTCAGTTTGTTATTTCAAGACAGGGAAATACTAAGACAGAACCCTTCTCCCTGATTTCCCCCCAGTTGCATGTGTGAGAAGTTAAACTCAGGGCACATACACGCTGCAGGGTACTGTGCATTCAGCGCTAGATGGAAGTGACATTTGGGAGTGCTACACACACAATGCCATCCCCATTTCGTCCCTGCCCCACACTATTTGTCAATCTAAAGTGCAATCTACTAGAAGAGTTGTAATCCACTCTGTGCTGAGAATGCACTTCTCAAGCGCTTGGTGCATACATGTGCAGCCTTGCATCACTCCCATGTTCAACCACTCTATGAATGAAACAGGCAAAATAGGAAGCGGTATAGTAACTTAGTCACCTCTGTGTATTGATACAGTGGAACCTCGTGTTACGTACTGAAATATACTCGGAGTCAAGAGTGAATTTCATGCTCTTTATTCAGCTCATAGTCATCAAGGAGGAGAAGAGAAGACGAATGGCTCTTTTCCCAAAACCATCTGCTTATATACATTATTTACACAATGGGCCTTGCGTGATTGGCTACTTCAGGGCTACACCTGTGGGCCAATTATATTGTGGATTGACTTTTGCCTGCAGCCTGATTGGCTGCTCCTACAGGCCAATCAGGTAGCAGATTCACTTCTGCCAGCCGCCTGATTGGCTGCTCCAGCAGGCCAATCAGGTTGCGGATTCACTTCCACCTGGAGTTGGATTGGGTAGCTCCCGCTGATTCTGAATCCTATTGTTCTAGGATTCAGCTCAGTACATAACACCCCTCCCCTCTAAGTTCCAGTCCTGCCCGGGAAGTTGCATTCGTAGTCCCCAAGGTCTGCTGGCCGCCTCCGTGTGCGTTGCGGCCTGGGGTGTTCCTTGGTCAGGGGTTCTGGTTCTGGCTCGTGTTCCGAGGCTGCTGGCTGTGCCGGGGCTGTCTGGTCTGGCGCCACTGAACCACTAGGTTGTAGCTCTGGTTCCGGTGTCCTTCCAGCCTCGGGGCGCCCCTCTGTGCCTACTGCTTCTGCTTCCTCTGCCCACCCCTCTCGCTCTACAGGCCTCACTGCCCTGCTGTCCCCTTGGGACCCCTCTGTCCCGCTCTCCTCCCGGGTTCCTCCTGGGAATCGTCGCCGTATCTGGTCGCAGTGGCGGCGCCAACATTGCCCCCCTTCCGTTAGTACCTCGTACGACACGGGACCAGTCACCTTGGTGACTGTGGCGGGTACCCATGCTGGGCCTGCCCCAAAATTCTTTGCATACACTGGGTCCTGGGCCACAAATGTCCGGGGGTTCCTGCCTTTCCCCACCACTACCTCATCCTGAGCTCTGTCGGGGTGAAGTCGGTCCAGTCTAGTTGCAAGGCGCCGGCCCATTAGTAATTCAGCTGGGCTCCGGCCCGTCGTTGTGCTTGGGGTGCTGTGCTGTGCTAGAAGAAATGCGGCAAGGCGGTATTCCCAGTCCCCTTGTGTCATGCGGCGGAGGCTGTCCTTGGTGGTCCGCACCATGCGCTCCGCTTGGCCATTGGTGGCAGGGTGGAATGGTGCTGAGCGGATGTGGCGGATGGCGTTCTGCGCTGTGAAGGTCTGGAACTCCTCTGACGTGAATGCGGTTCCATTGTCCGAGACGAGGGTGTCAGGGAGCCCGTGGGTCGCAAACAGCTTACGTAGTACCCGGATGGCTGCCGCCGTAGAAGTGGATGGTACCAGTGCGACCTCCAGCCATTTGGTGTAGGAATCCACCACTATGAAGAATGTTTTTCCCTGGAAGGGGCCAGCGAAGTCCACGTGCAAGCGTGACCATGGATGTCGGGCGGACTCCCAGGGCTGGACTGGGGCCCTTGGGGGATCCGGGCGGGATTCTTGGCAGGTCTGGCAGTGTTGGACCCAGGCCTCTATCTCTCTGTCAATCCCCGGCCACCACACATAACTCCTGGCAAGGGCCTTCATCCTCACTACCCCTGGGTGTGTCTCGTGTAGGGCTGTGAGGACCCTTTTGCGGAGGGGCTGGGGAACAACAACCCTGCTTCCCCATAACAGGCACCCCTTGTGGGCCGACAGTTCATGTTTGCGGTTTGTGTAGCCAGCGAATTCTGGCCCGGGGCTGCTGCTGGGCCATCCTCGCCACACCCAGTCCAGGACCCGGGAGATGACCCTATCTTTTGTGGAATGGTGCGCAACTTCTTGTGCCTGAATGGGTCGGTCGGGAAGCAGCTCCAGGGTCATAACCTCTTGCGCAGGCGCTGGGTCGGGGCCTGTTTCTGGTAGTGGTAGCCTGCTGAGGGCGTCTGCGTGGCCCATCGCCTTCCCAGGGCGGTGGATTAGTGCATACTGGTAGCCGGCAAGGAAAATTGACCACCTGAGGACACGTGGAGACAACACTTGGGGGGTCTGCTTCTCAGGGGCAAACAGGCCAAGCAACGGCTTGTGGTCAGTCACTATGGTAAAGGGCCGCCCGTACAAGAAATCATGGAATTTTTTTACGCCCTTCACGATTGCCAGACCCTCCTTGTCAATCTGTGAGTAGTTTCGTTCGGCTGCAGCAAGCGTCTGGGAGAAGTATGCCACCGGCACCTCTCTTCCATCCGGGAGTTGGTGTCCCAGGACAGCGCCGATGCCATAGGGAGAGGCGTCGCATGCCAGCACCACTGGCAGCCTCTCGTCGAAGTGTGCTAAGACCGAGTTCGAGACGAGCAAGTCCTTGACTGCCTGGAATGCGGCCCTTTGTCGCTGGCCCCACACCCAAGGGGCCCTTTTATCTAGGAGTCTGTGTAGGGGCTCCGCTACCGCTGCCTTATGGGGAAGGAAGGCATGGTAAAAGTTCAATAGTCCCAAGAATGACTGAAGTTCGGGCTTGCTCTTGGGCGCTGGGGCCTCACAAATGGCCCGTACCTTGTCACCGGTTGGATGGACCCCTTCTGCGTCCACCTTAAATCCCAGAAAGTCCACCTGTGGCACTCCCAGTAAACACTTTTCCCGCTTCACCTTGAGGCCCGCCGTCTGGAAACGGTGCAGGACGGAGCGGAGGCGGTCCTCAAATTCCTCTGGTGTGGGCCCGGCGATCAGTACATCATCGAAGAAGGGGGTGACACCAGGAATCCCTTTAAGGAGAGAGTCCATTAGATTCTGGAATATGCCTGGTGCCACGCTAACGCCAAATTGCAGCCGCTTTACTCTGAATGCCCCTCTGTGCGTCACAATCGTCTGAGCCTCTGCTGTGGCTTCGTCCACAGGCAACTGTTGATACGCTTGGGCCAAGTCCAGTTTGCCAAAGATTTTTGACCCAGCCAGGGTGGCGAGGACATGGCTGACCACTGGCACTGGGTATGCATGGGCCGTGAGAGCCTTGTTTATGGTGCATTTGTAGTCTGCACAGATGCGGACCGAACCGTTAGGCTTGACAGGTGTGACAATTGGAGTTTCCCAGGGGGCGTTGGGCACCGGCTCCAGCACTCCTTGCTCCACGAGCCGGTCCAATTCCTCGTCTATGCGGGGTTTCAGGGCAAACGGGACCCGGCGGGCCTTGTGCCTGATGGGTCGTACAGCGGGGTCTAGCTGTAGGGCAATGGGGGGTCCTGTATATCGTCCCAATGCCCCATCGAAAACCCCTGGAAACTCTTTGCATATGGCGTCCACGTCCACTTGTAAGCTAGTGCGGTTCACCCCGGTAACGGCTAGCCCCAGAGGTCCAAACCATGCCAGTCCCAGTAAGCTAACGTAGGGGCCCTTAACTACCAGCAAGTCCAATTGTTGCTTTCGCCCTCGATATTGCACCCTGAAGGTCCCCACCCCCATAGTAGGGACCTTACGTTTCTGGAAGTCCCGGAGGGTGAATGGGGCCGGCCTTAGTTTGGGACCCCCATTAGGGCACAGTTCCCTTAATGTTCGGGCCGAGATTATGGATAGAGTTGAACCCGTGTCCAGCTCCATGCGGCATGGGGCTCCCTCTATCTGTACCTCTATATAAATTTTCTCTGTGCTGGGATGGGGCAACTGGAATACCTGGTAGTCCGTGATCTCCGTCGAGTTGCCTTGGTGCATGGTGCCGTGTGACCTGAGGCTCCTGGGTCGGTCATCTGATGCTTGTCGACGGGTGAGTCGAGCCCGACACACCCGGGCGATGTGTCCCAATTTTCTGCACCGCCTGCACTCTGCGTTGCGGAAACGACAGGTCCTCCTCTCGTGGTTCTCCCCGCAGCTTGCACAGTTCCCTCCTTCTCGTCGAGGCTGCTGTGGTGTGTGTGCTGCTTGAGTGCGCCGCTGTACTCGGTGTACTTCCTCCCTGTCAGATTCGGATTCGTCGGTGAGGTCTTCGTGGTAGACCCTCGGCTGGGATGGCGGGGCCGGTCGTGCCTCTTGCGTTGACCTCTCGGCGGCTTCGGTTGCCAGGGCTTCCTCCAGAGCAATCTGGAACGTGAGGTCTTTTTTGGCGTAGAGGCGTCGTTGCAACATCTCGTCCCTCAGGCCACCGACGAGGCGGTCACGAAGCATGTTCTCCAATTCTGAGAAGTTGCATAACCGGGCGGCTTGGCGGAGGGAGGTCACAAACCCAGTTATGGTTTCCCCCGGGGCTTGCCGTTTTGAGCCCGGGCGATTTCAAACGTTTCCTCTCCACAGACGCTGAAGAATGTCGCCCTCTTCATGGCATCGTTGGTGACTTCTTTCGCTTGCAGGAGGAAGTTGAAACGGGCGGCGTACCCTTCCCAGTCTCCTGATGCTGGTTTGAATGGCGAGAAGCTGCTGTCGGTTGCCATTCTGGGTTCCTTGGGTCCTGGAGCTGAAGCCTGGATGCACGGTGCGATGCAGCGGTGCAGCAGGTGGCGGTGCTGCGGTGCAGTGCGTGGTGGCGGTCAGCTCAGCAGGATCCCACCCTCGTCGCCAGTGAAATATACTCGGAGTCAAGAGTGAATTTCATGCTCTTTATTCAGCTCATAGTCATCAAGGAGGAGAAGAGAAGACGAATGGCTCTTTTCCCAAAACCATCTGCTTATATACATTATTTACACAATGGGCCTTGCGTGATTGGCTACTTCAGGGCTACACCTGTGGGCCAATTATATTGTGGATTGACTTTTGCCTGCAGCCTGATTGGCTGCTCCTACAGGCCAATCAGGTAGCAGATTCACTTCTGCCAGCCGCCTGATTGGCTGCTCCAGCAGGCCAATCAGGTTGCGGATTCACTTCCACCTGGAGTTGGATTGGGTAGCTCCCGCTGATTCTGAATCCTATTGTTCTAGGATTCAGCTCAGTACATAACACGTACCATCCTCCTTGTGAACACTTCAGGTTATGAGCTCCGCTAACCTGGAAGTAGATGCTGCCGGTTGAGAACTTTGCCCTGAGATGCGAGCGAAAGTTGTGCGCCAGCGGCGCTGGCAGCGGGAGGCGCCATTAGCGAAAGCGCACCTCGTGTTAAGAATGGTTTCGGCTCAAGAACAGACCTCCGGAACGAATTAAGTTCGTAACCGGAGGTACCACTGTATATATATCCTCTGCATATCATCATACCTGTTTCCAGGCTTCGTCTTTCAAAAGACTGTGAAAAATACACATATTTTTTAAAAGTCTATGGAAACTATAATTGAAGGAAGGGGAAAAGAGAACACTATTGTCCTACGCTAGTTTGAAAACATGCCCACCTGTGTACAGTCAGCGTGGCTACTTTCAGATGATTTTATTGCACAAAGGTGTATACAATGACACACACACCGTACAATAACATAATGTAATATAGGCTACAAAGAGCTAAATTTCATGATGGCTCTGTTTAGTTCAGCTAAATTTTTGTGGTTCAAAAGCGACAAAGAAAATTTGTAAAAGTTTGCAGATGTCTAAGAAGCTGCTGTGCCTTTGTAATGATCATATGTAATATTTAATACAATTCAATTTTATCCAGCACTAGAAAAGCTTCCTACAAATGGGAAGGTAGTTTACCAGGAAAGGAAGAAATTCCCCCCTTATCCCATTCCAAACCTTGAGTAAGCTAGAAGTGTTATCAGTGTTGCAGCATCTGTTTCCTGTCAGGGCCTCATATATTTAACATGCTCTCGGCTCTGGTGAATTTGTCTAAGCAGAGATAAACTGGACACATCTATTTTGGCAAGACACCACCCTTCCCACAACATGCCTCTTGCCGATACAGTATATGCTTTGCTCTATAGAATGCAAATGTGGAGGTTTCAGAGTTTAATCTACAAGTCCATTTTCTAACTTATTCTCAGTCTGAAATCTAGAAAGAAAACGTTTTTTATTTTTTCCTTCCTTTTCCCTTGGCCATGACTGGATTGTTTTGTTTTAAGCTTGCAGCCTTGCACCTCTTCCTATCTGAGCAAGCTTGTTTAAAAAAGAACCTGGAACTAATACAATTTCCCCAGGGGCAAAAAGAAATGTGCAAGAGTTAGTTTGTCCTGCAAGAGGCTCATAAGAATGAGCGTAGCCAGTGTAAAAGGTACTGTAGATGAATGCCAAACTTCAGCAACGATGGCAAGTACCTGGCCACCAATTGCTTCTATGCAGTGTACTTTTCCTTTTGCAAATGTGGAAAATGGATAGGTTTTACAAGAACATGTTCATAAAAATCAATTGTCTTAGGGACTGGGCAGGCATGCATGTAGCATACAGTACATAGGAAAATATGTTATTATAAGCAATCAGCAAAGAAGAAAATAAACTAGACTACTAGCTTGCTTACCAAGGCATAAGTAGGCCAATTTTGGTCCGTTTGCTTTTACTAATAAGATAGCCGGCAATAGGGTCTGCTGCTGCCCCCCATGTTTTGCCAATAAAAAGCACCAAAGAAGTATGAAATGGAGTAATCTGAAAAACAAAAAAGGACACCTGCGTTAAGAAAGGCGTAACTATTACAAGAATCAGAGAGCACAAAATAACTCTCCAAAAATGTATTTCAATGCATTATATAAAAGCAACACCCCGAAAATAAGACATAGTGATAGGCGCAGCAGCAATGCCAGCCGCGGCAGGAGGAAAAAATTAAGACATCCCCTGAAAATAAGACATAGCGTGTGTTTTTTTGAGGAAATATAAATATAAGACGGTGTCTTATTTTCGGAGAAACAAGGTATTCTGTTGCTAGAGGTTTCATTTGTGCTACTGCTAGTTGATTTTACTATATATTTTGGCATAATTCTAGTTGTATGGAAGCTTGATTATATTTTAAGAAAAGTGAGATAGAAGAGTAAATAAACATGGGCACAACACCACATGGTGGTTGCTACTGAAGGCATCAAATAGATGACTCTCCATCATCAGTGAGGAATAGCAAGCTAGCACTATGCTGCTAATGAACAAAATAGCACAGTGATCCATAATCTGTGCTCCATGGACAGCTTTCAGATGGTCTGTGAAATAACACCCAAAATAAAGAGGTAAATTAAGGCATTTCCAGAGCAAACAATGACAAATCGCTGTGGTTAAATCACTGAGCCTAGGGCTTGCTGATCAGAAGGTCGGCGGTTCGAATCCCTGTGACGGGGTGAGCTCCCGTTGCTTGGTCCCAGCTCCTGCCAACCTAGCAGTTCGAAAGCACGTCAAAATGCAAGTAGATAAATAGGAACCGCTACAGCGGGAAGGTAAACGGTGTTTCCATGTGCTGCTCTGGTTTGCCAGAAGCAGCTTTGTCATGCTGGCCACATGACCGGAAGCTATACGCCGGCTCCCTCGGCCAATAATGCGAGATGAGCGCGCAACCCCAGAGTCGGTCACGACTGGACCTAATGGTCAGGGGTCCCTTTACCTTTACCTTAGCTAGTGACTGGGCAGTGATAGAGTCATTAATGTTCTGTCACTGAAATTCTGTCAGGCAAGAAGTTACTACTCAAAGTTCTTCTCCACCTCCAATGCACAGCTTCACTTCAAAGAAATTGTGTCACAACCCAGAAGACTTTCAGGAAGTTTTCTACATAATGTATGCAATTACGGTGGTCTTCAAAGGATAGTCCTGATCTATTATAATAGCACTGTTAAGAATCAGTACAACACAGCATTTGAGGGCTGATGCAGACATTTTCAGAGCAGTGCAAGGGGTGTTCCTATATGGCTTCATTCTGGCCACATCTATATGCTGTAATCATGTGGCTCACGCAACTGGGGAAAAACCAGGAGTAGACAGCAGTTTACATGACAATCACTCATTTGACCATTTAATCACAAATCTGTCCAAAGGTCTGAACTGGCATTGGGAGTAGAATCAAGCTCTCCTGTGGAGACAGCCGCCACTTCAAATGATTTGAACTTTACATTTTAAACTTTACATCTTAAATGAACCTCCACCACGTGGCTGTTATGTGAGCAACGGTCCATAGAAAGAGTTAAACAAAAATTCACAAAACTGTACACAGGTACGTGAATTATCCAATTCCATCTACAAGCTGTGAGACATATTTGTGCAAGTGCACTCAGGAGACATGGCTTGGGGGACCCATGTCAGCTGAGCATGCTTAACCAACCCATAGTCCTAAACAGATTACCGGAGGTTTGGGCCGACGAGAAATGGCATCTTGGGACTGTTCAGGGGGTGGAGGAGAGGAAGACAGGCTGGTTCACCATCACTTTGCTACCTAAATGATTTTGGGGGAGGAAGTGGGGATTTGGCTCCTCCTCTAACCATCAGTTTATTGTGGGATGTGAGGCAAACATCCTTCACGCTCTTTTCCTCCCATTCAACAATCCTTTGATGGCTCCCACTCATTAGTAAGTCTTATTACTCCTAACAAGTTCAGCAAGTGCTTCCACAAATTCTCCTAACTGGGGATGTGTAAGAGCAAAGAGAGCTGTTTATAAGCTCAATTATCTCAATGTTATTAATTTTTATTTTATTTTTAAATAACACCCTATATTCACAGGTCTCAGTGTGGTTCACAAGATAAAATCACGATATAAAAACACAAAATACATAATAAAAATTAAAACCACCACCACCACAGTCCAATAATCCCCCACATCACATTTTAAAAGGGTATTGGATGTCAATCAGCCTGGTTAAAGAGGAACATGTTTACCTGGTGCAAAAAAAAAGTACAATGAAGGCACCAGCCTAACCTCCCTAGGGAGAACATTCTGCAAATGGGGAGCCACTGCAGAAAAGGCCTCTTCTTGTGTTGCCATCCTCCAGACCTTTCGTGAATACCAAGTTGACACACACATGACACTGACAAGGGTGACATTCTCTAACTTGTGCCTGTAGCTTACAAAACTACTTACCATTGCTACATCTAAGAGAAAGATTTGCAGAAAGAAAGAGGTGGCACTGCTAGCAGCCTGGTTTGGAGCACCTCCAATGCCGTAGCACAATTTGCTGCACACCGAGAGCTTGTCTTCATTCCTGAGCTGAAAAGGTGAAAAGACAGGCCAAGATCAAGTAGAGAAACAGTGTTGATCAAATTTCAGAAAGTTATGGATAGATTCCAACTGCTTGCTTGCTTCCTTCCTCTCTCTCTCTCTCTCAACAGAATGTATCTGCTCACCTAAAAAATAATTGACAGAGAAACAATAGGTCTGAATCACTTTTAATTAGGAGCCCACAAATATGGTTGCCATGGCGATCAACTGTGCACTGCAGCCCCTAGCCATAAGAAGGAATTTGTCTGCCCTTTTTTGTTTGTAAGGAAAATGTTTAAAATAAATTTGCCAGACCAGACTCTCCTACTGTCACTAATCCCACCACACCCATTTCCGTGTCACCCCTCACTGAACAGAAGCAACACTGTTTTCAAACAGGTTTTTTTTTTAAAAAAATAAAATAGTGACAATTGCAAACCCTAATGCATATATTTAGTTTGTGTGTTTTTGAAACAATGTTAACAAGGAACTATACATAGACGGGCATATTTTCAGCTATTTTCAGATTTTCAAAATCTGCCAGTCAAATAAATATCCACCCAGTCCCATGTTGTTGCTGTTTCATTATCAGAAAGGAACAGGATTGAACCTGGTTCAATCAAATAAGTTTGAAAAGAATGAAAAAGAACTACAAAACATGGGACTCAGAGATAAAACTACAGGCTGGCGTCATCAATGAGAAATGAGCACTGGCAATTTTGACAAACTCTCTGAAATTATCTTGTGAGCATTAGTCGGATTCATGCTTTCCAACCTTCTAAAATTCAACCATTTTCCATTCATGTACTTGTTGGAATCCACAGAATTTCCAGTGTTCCATTCCTTCCTTGCCTTTATTTATCAATGCATTAACTAAGTGGTTCTCAAACTTTTTTCTCTGGGCCACCCTTTTAGAATAAAAAAATTGCTTGCAGTTTTTTTATTGACAAGAAATAAATTGGAAAACAACTAGGAATGATGCTCTTGATGCATTCAGTAATACAGTACTTCATGGCAGACAACACTCCTGGAATTGTACTACTTCAGGGACAACGCTTTTCCAGGTACTATACCTAGTATTCAGTGCTGCTAAAAAAATATTGAATCACACCTGCTGTACCCAGCTCCTTCCTTCTCTGAACAGTGAAAACAGGAGGGAGTAATAGGCAACAGGACACATTGGCGGTGGGGAGAAAACATACATAATTGTATCTGAGTTAGTTTTTTGGACAGTTAGTCCAAGGACAGTTCTTGGACTGTATAGTTGTACCTTGGACCTCAAACGCCTTGGCTCCCGAACAAATCGGCTCCCGAACAATTGAAACCCAGAAGTTTTCGAACGATTTTCAGAAGCTGAATGCCACGGCTTCCGATTGGCTGCAGGACACTTCTGCAGCCAATCGGAAGCCGTGCCTTGGTTTTCAGACGGTTCCAGAAGTCAAACAGACTCCAAGAATGTGTTCTGTTCGAGAACCAAGGTATGACTGTAATTTGCTTTAAGGATTATTTTGAATCAAAAAGTGGGGTAAAGTTAATTCTGAATATTGCACTGTAAGCAAAGTGCAGGTTTTGTACTGCAAGACTTTTTCTTCACACTCTCTCACCTACTCATTGAATGAAAGCAAGACATAAAAGCCACTCGCTCTCTTTGTCCCACCTTCTTCTTCTTCACCTTTACTTTTCTCTAAATTTGCAGGGGTTTGGATTATGAGTGTGTGGTTTATCATAGAAGAATAGGCAATTCTGTAGTGTAGATGCATATTGTTTGTATTGCAACGTTAAACCAAAAAAATCAAATAAGGTTTACATTTTCAAAACAGACACCTGTCTATAATTTTTGCAATTAATTTAATTTACATAATGCAGTATTTTAAATTCAACTGGAGTTTCAGGCGGTGTGAGATTCTTGTTTTGTTCATTCTTATTCTCTCTACTGTACTCAGAAAAACCTTACGCAGCCTTCACAACAGGTTAGCTACCACTTCATAAATCAGTTGTTTCACATTGATGGTAAAAAAAAAGGTTTCCCCACTCCTGCTCTTTCCTTACACGTTTTGAGTGAGAAGAAAAGCTATATTATTATTATTATTATTATTATTATTATTATTATTATTAACCTTCATCCGTAGATGTCAGAGTGGTTCAGAGCATTTTGAATACCCAACCAAAAAGTCAATTACTACTTCTGGCTTAATTTAAACTTGAGGTTGTGATCTTCAGAATGACACATGAAGCTATATTTTTGTGAAGAGAGAGATGTGGGAAATTTATTATTATTATTATTATTATTATTATTATTATTATTATTATTATTATTATTATTATTAGGCCTGCCTTTCTCCAGTCGGTTTACGGATTAAACAAAAACAAGTCTTGCCACCGGGTTAAATTAAGTAAAAGCGCTTTATGGTGAGACTTCGCGCCGGTGTCCCCTGCCTCGACGTGGGTTTTCTTTTCCGAGGGAAGGACGAGCGCAGGCAGCCAAACGGAGCTCTCCCCTCGGGGCGTCCCGGCTAGGCGAGGGAGCCGGGACGCCGCTCCGTGTGGAAGGAGGGAACTTTCTGGACTCACCTGTTCGTCGCAAGCCCCCTCCAGGCTCGGCTGGGGCAGCAGCGCGCCGCTACTTCTCGCGGCGGCCATCGCTGCTGCTGCTGCTGCGGCAACGGCAGCCCTTCGACAGCGGAGCCCTGCGGGAGCTGGCTCGCCCAGGGGCGGGGCCGCCCGCCCGGCGCTCTAGCTTCCTTCGCCCGGGCAGGGAGAGAAGCGGCCCACGGGGTGCCCCCTCGCCGCTCAGCATCGACCCAGAAGAACTGCCGCCGCCGCCGGCCAAGTTGGTTTCCCCGACACCCGTGAGGCGCGCGTCCCTTTCTCGCCCCCTCCAGTTCCTCAGACCCCACCCGGTGCTCAAAAAAAGCCTCCGTGTAACTCAGTCTGCAACCCCTAAGTGCTCCCTGCTTCCGTGAACCGCCCTGAGACCTCCGGGGTATAGGGAGGTATGTAAGTTCAATCAATCAATAACCCATTGAATGCTGTGGGGCTCTTTTCCGCGCCCAACGTATGAATAGAGTTTAGACATCTGCCTGCGTGTTTCCACACGGATGAACTGCCTCAATTCCGTGCTCACGCGTCGGTTCCTCTGTTGTGGACTTAGGCCACATCCGTTGGCTTCCTTTTTTTAAAAAAAAATTTTTTATTAAGTTTTCTGTTTTACAGTTTAAAATACCCATTTTACATTCTTAAAATATCAATGGCGTCCCTTCTTCTCTTTCCATGGTTCATTTTAGATATCATAAATCCCAGCGTGTTTTACAAAAACTATGCCATTATTGCGTCCATCAAAACTTTTTTACACTGTTGAATTTATCTTAATGCTGCCAACATTTTCAGCTGCCAACACAATTATTTCCTGCATATTCAATAAACGTTTCCCAGTCTTCTTTAAACGCGTTTTCTTCTTGTTCTCTTATTCTATGTGTTAAGCCTGCAAGTCGTGCCCATTCTGTCAACTTAAATTGCCATTCTTCGCTTTGCCATTCGCTCGCTTTCCGTTTGCTTCCTTTACCTTTTCTCTCTCAAACAATTCTGAACTGCAAGGGCCCACATTTATATTGCCGTGTATAAAACCCCTGAGCTTTGTGCTTACAACAGAAACTTAAGGAGCCTGAGCATGGTGTTCGGATGTGGGGAGGCCAATCTTTCTAGGCTAAACTGGCAAATAGAAGGGGAAGAAATGGAGGCAGTGAGAGATTTTACTTTCTTGGGCTCCTTGATCACTGCAGATGGTGACAGCAGTCACGAAATTAAAAGACGCCTGCTTCTTGGGAGAAAAGCAATTACAAACCTAGACAGCATCTTAAAAAGCAGAGACATCACCTTGCCGACAAAGGTCCGTATAGTTAAAGCTATGGTTTTCCCAGTAGTGATGTGTGGAAGTGAGAGCTGGACCATAAAGAAGGCTGATCGCTGAAGAATTGATGCTTTTGAATTATGGTGCTGGAGGAGACTCTTGAGAGTCCCATGGACTGCAAGAAGATCAAACCTATCCATTCTTAAGAAAATCAGTCCTGAGTGCTCCCTGGAAGGACAGATCGTGAAGCTGAGGCTCCAGTACTTTGGCCACCTCATGAGAAGAGAAGAATCCTTGGAAAAGACCCTGATGTTGGGAAAGATTGAGGGCACTAGGAGAAGGGGACGACAGAGGACGAGATGGTTGGACAGTGTTCTCGAAGCTACGAACATGAGTTTGACCAAACTGTGGGAGGCAGTGCAAGACAGGAGTGCCTGGCGTGCTATGGTCCATGGGGTCACGAAGAGTCGGACACGACTAAACAACAACAACAACAACAAACTGGTATATAGGGTATTTACGCGGCTACGCCTCCCATCCTCCAAGGGGCGGCAAGGCATCTTCCAGGGTTATGTCTCTCCTCCCGTTTTGTCCTCACAACAAACCTGCAAAGTAGGCTCACCCAAAGGGTCGAAGTCCTCAATCATCCAATAAGCTTCATGGCTGAGGTCGGAGGGTTTTGGACATGGGCCTGTGCTTTCTTGTAAACGCTATATATCAGGGATGCCAAGTTTTTCCATTGGAAAAGATTCAGGCTATTATTTATAGCGCTGTGCCATTAAGTTACCGTCAGAAACCCCTGAACCTCCCCAGCAGTACATATCAGATTTTACCATGGCAAAAAAAGTGATACTGATGAACTGGAAGAATAAAAATGCGGCTCCCTTCTATGATTAGACTGAAAGACTTCTACAAACTCCCAACATATGAACAACTTGCATATAAATGTAGACTTGCCATGGACAATTCAACAACATTTGGAATCCATTCTTACAAATACTGTAATAGGTTAAGATCTGGTTAAGTACAATAACAATTGTAAAGTATAGAGTTTGGGGTCCCCCCCTTTACTTTCCCTTCTACATGGGTGCTGTCTCTCTTTTTCTTTCTCTCTCTTTTATTTACATCTCACCATGTTTAGTGCACATATAATTATGTACTTTTTAACTTTCAATAAAGATGTCTGATAATTTTTTGAAGATGTATCAAATTTTAAGCCATATGTGAATTATAAGGACAAAATACAGCCAAAGACAATGCATGCTTGAAACAGTGCTTTTAATAGTATTCATTCCACCACCCCCTCAAAAAAACCCACCCTACAACTTTTATAAATACAAATAGTTCTACAAATATTAATATTGTGCCTCATCTTTCCAGTTCAGTACTGTGCTGGAAATACGTTTCAAAGTAAAATCTTCACATTGTGCTTAAAATCGTAGCAAACAAAGCATTTAAACTGCACTGTCCAAAAATTGCAGCTGCGACCTAAGCACACACCAGCTCCTTTTGAGACGCTTGCTTTGGTGCTGGCATGCATAGTGATTGCACTGTGAGTCCTGCGTCTGTAGAATCCCATTTTCCAGTCTTCAACTCTCTGGATGCCAAAGTTCTCTCTGACTGCAAGCCTCTACACACTTACCTGGGAGCAAGTCCTGTTGAACTCACTGAACTTACTTTGGAAACAACATGTATGAGAGAGCACTGCACATTGCTATTTCCATGGTGATCTGAACAAATGGGTCTGTAAACAGGTTTGGGCTAACCATGGTTGACACAGCTAACCACAGTTGCCTCCAAAATTAAAATGTGGTAGGAGAGTAACGCCTGCATGATTGTGTTTGCCTGCTTCTCAGCTCAGCAAGTTAAAGCAATCCTTATGTCTTCTACCACTTTTAAAGAACTGTAACAGGAAGGTTAATGCCTATGCCAAGTCGTTTTCTAGCAATTTTAAGAAATGCACTAATTAACTTGCTTTATAATCTAAAACTGAATGCCCAGCTTCTTGAAACAACACTGCTCAACTCTTATTACCAGGCCATTTTGACTTTGCTGCATATTATGATATTAAGGCACTAAGTTCAAACAGGTATTACACTGGAACACTATGAAACAGATACTGTATGTGTGATTTTCAACATACTGTATATAAAGTTGATGTTGTTACTGGATTGGGTGTCCTGCAGTACAACACATAGCTACGTACAGGTATGTATATTAATTCACGTCAACAATCTGGTATCAATACATACCGTAACTTTTTTTCAGGGGAAAATACCATCTGGTTCTTTTTATACTTCAAAAAAGCAAACCCTTCTCGCATGAAGAAAAAAAAATATTAGCAGCAGGCACTTGCTTTCTGTGGATCTACGGTGAACAAGACACAACAATCAGTTGCTTTGAGAAATATATACAGAGTTCCATGTAGCAAAGAACAGAACACTAGCCAGATTTTCTAACCACTAAAGCAATTAGTAGATTGGATAATTCTGTATATTGCTCTATGCTTCACTAACAAAATACTGAATGCTATTTCTATGAACAGTACAAGTGCATCATAGTAAACATACAAGATTGAATATATAACTTTGTGCATGTGTGTTTGTTTGTGTGTACACACAAATATACATACTATATATCAGGATGGCTCATGAACACACTTGCAAACATCCTGGGCATCACACACTCTGCAACTTATACTATTGTCTATAGTAGAATGCTTCTTTCAAGCCTCATTTCAATGGGAGAACGGCTCCATGGAAGGCCTCTGTGGGTACTTGTGTACCCACCGCACTGGTAAATATAAATGTGTACACACACACGCCAGCATATTTCTTTTTAGTGGTTTCGTGCAAATTTGGGTGAGCTTTTGTCATGAAAAACGAATGTCTCTGCGTGCATAAGGGCTGATTAACACAAGACGAAACAAGGAAAGTGTGTAAGTCTTGTGCGAGGTTCCATCAGGTATAATGAGCAGACATGTCTATTTCACTGAGAGAGCATACAGATTGGAAGTCCCCATGAACGCACTCCAGTAAAACACATTTCCATTTTTATACAAAGAAGGTAACCGAGAAACTGTCAGAAATGTGATTTCTCCTATTCGTTCTTTGATTTTCTTTAAAAAGTGCAGACAAATACAGTCAATATCATTTAAAAGAAAATAAGGACTTTCAAAAACAGATTTCTCTTAGAGACGTTGTAGACAATAACACTTAAATGTCCATTAGTTACGGCTCTGTTATGTTTAATCTTAAAAATTTTTTTAGAAAAAAAACATTATTGGGGTAGGTTAAATAAATAAATAAAATAAAAACCAGTCTAATGTTCCAAGAGGCTTTCAAACCTGAAGGCAATATAAATCTACATTCATGGCATTTAGAGCATTCCAGGTTAGCTTTCCTGAAATGAGCTAAAAAATTAAGAACACATCTCCCTGTACAAACTCCATGTTAGCTGTGGCAATCAGATCAAGCCCAGTTCTATTTGCTTATTACAGGAAAAAATGGCTAAAAACAGTGTTTAGTCAGCTGAATAATCTGGAATGACTCACCTAGTGAAGTCAGAAAATGTACATTCCTGATAATGTTCTGGTCTTAGTAAAAATGGTATACAAATATCTCAAATAATATAATATCATTATAATGGTATTATAATATTATTATAATTATGGTATAACACTACCACCACCACCACCACTTAAATGCTCCAGAAATTTGGAGTCGAGGAAGGGAGATCCTTTCAGGCTAAGGCATGGTTACCGTAAATTACAGAGTGACCTTGTGAATGCATCCTAAAGTTTGGAGTACTAAACTGCAGTATCAGGTGAAAATTAAAACATCTCTTCTTGCATGTACAACAGAACCTCTCCTTCCTTTCCTACCCCTCTACGTGCCACCAACTGTGGGAGTGATTCTGGGGTTGATGTCGGCAAGCCGCATCAAGCCTGGCAGGAGAGCTGTCAAATGTTAAAGGTTCTTATCGCGTGCAATGCTGGCAAGCCACATTGTACGTCGGTATAAGCATACACGCATCTATAGGTTAGGTCATTGGGACAGAGCAGGTCACCATAGGACTGGGCAGAGGTGGGGAGAACAGGATGGAACTGGTTTGGGCAAGTTATAACAAGGGAAGCAGGTCCAAGCCAGAGAGGTTGAACCCAGGTCGGGAGGAAAACAATGGAATGGGGAGGAGATTCTGGGAGGCTAGCAGCAGTCACAAGATTGAGGGGAGGGGGATGTGTAAAGAGCGCACATGTGACAAGGAGGTGTTTGAGGGATACGTGAGGATCAGGCACTTCCCTTATGGAGGGAAAACTGGGTGTTGGCAGGATGTGACACATGGGGAAGTTCCACCTTTTCTGGGATGTCCTGGCTGTCATTGGAGGAAGACTGCACTGGTTGTTAATGATTTACTTGGTTACAAAATCTCAATAAAAGGGGGCTCCTGCTTTTGCTCTGGGTCACCCCCGGAATATACTACCTTTGTGTTGCGTCTGTTTGCCACCTCAACAACCAACATCTGCTGTGAAACCTCTTCCACACAGCTGGATTCAGCAGAACATGAATAACTTCTGCATGGGACAATAACACAGGTCATTCTCCTCACTCTTGTTTAGATTTTCACTGGGAAACACCTCTGCAGTTGGCCCTTGCATACGTTGCCATTGTGATGTGGAGTCTGGCTACATCATTTTTTAAATGCATGAATCCGTTTTGAGTTATGGCTTAACAAAACTGCACTCTTTTTCTCCAGCAAACAGAGGACTTCCCTGTCAATTCCTCTGCTCAGTGAATCCGTTTTGAGTTATGGCTTAACAAAACTGCACTCTTTTTCTCCAGCAAACAGAGGACTTCCCTGTCAATTCCTCTGCTCAGTGGTACCAGCGTAAGGCAGTTGACTACTGCACTAGCCCCTTCTCTTGGTCATCAGGCAGAAACCATTTTTGACCAAGCCCAGTATTCAGGATGACACCTCAGCTGTAAGAAAGCTCCCACTGCAACTGACAATAAATAATCATCCCAACAGTATTAACATCAGCAAAACTTTAACAGGTGAAAAGTACAAAATATATATAGGCCTTCATGGATCTAAAACACAAGTTACATGGAGAACAAAAAGAAATAACTGTACCCAACAGTCCTGGGGGAGAACTGTATGTCTGAAGAACCCTTTGACAGGTGGACTGCCCCACCAAGAATGGCAACTCACAGATAAAGCCGTTTCCCATCCTCCAGTAGTATCTGTGTGCAACAGTCTTGACAACCAGGATGCAGATAAGCAGCGCCCCAAAAATGTGATTGCCACCTGTTTCTGACCAACATTCCTATAACTAGAAGATGAGAACTAAAGTCCTCGTTGTTCAGTGCCCTTCCTGTCACAGAGTGGGATGGGGATAAAAGCTGCCATTTTTGGAAATTAGGCAAATTCATCTTATAAAGATACATAAGACTATAAAAACAAACAAACAACTGAAGAAACCTTAAAACTCTCTTCTGCTTCCTGCATACATGTCTGGTTGTATCTGCACTGCAGGCGGGCAGGTGAGAGGCCATGGCTTGACTAGGACGAACATAGCTCTTTGTTTTCCAGACCTGTCTTCTTCAATGACCATTCCACCGGGTCATGAAGCAGCCAGCTGTGAAGAATTAATACCTGAATTTCTCTCTATCTCCTTACCATAGGGCAGAGGTTTTCAAGCTGTTTGAGTCCGTAGCTCCCTTGACCAACTACATGCTTTCTGTCGCACCCCTGTGGGGCTCAGGAGCATAGTTATGTCACCCCTTGCCTGCAGAGCTGCCAGAATCTCACCCTTTTTCGAACATCTTCCCTTGTGGAGGGTTCCCTCATTCTCCTCTCCCCTCCCCTCCCCTCCCCTCCCCTTGGGAGTCCTCTGGGCAACCGCTGCTGTCGCCCCTGGTCTCTGAGCTGCCCCAAAGAGAGGTGCCTCCTCACATTGATGCACAGGGGTCTGGGACTTGTTTGTCCCCCTTGCTTGCTTACTCTGAGGTCACTTCAGCTCCTGACAACCAGCACCCCCTTGACCAGTCCCAGAGGCACCATTCGCCTGGGGAACTTCTAGCCAGGGCTGCTGCAACAAACAGCTATGCAAGCCTTTGGGTGGCAGAGATGCGAGACAGCATAAAAGGAGGGAGGGAAGGACAGAGGCCAGTGTTGCCCGCGGCAACCCTGACTATCATTCAAGGCAATAATAATAATAATAATAATAATAATAATAATAATAATAATAATTCCTCCAGAGGGGGGGTGTAATCCAGCAACACCTGCATTCTAACTCTTAAAAAGCAACATACTCAGATAAGCCCATGCCAAATACATCTGATGGTTTTTAAGACAAGCTTTAAGGTGAAAACATGTCCCTTTTATTCAGTGAGACTATTCAGTTGTGACATGGTACGATGTCACAATGAGAACGTACCATTTCATAATGCATGTGTGATTAGTTGTGGGAAAGTGCCCCTAAAGCTTCCTGACCTGTGCCAAACTTGCAGCTGAACTTTTGAATTAATACTTCTCAAGACAATGAGTTGTTCATCTCATATACTTCCATCTCAGTAGCTAAAAATACTATCCCAAGCACATAAGTGCAGAAGTAAGTTCTACTGAGATCAGTGGAGTTCACTTTCAAATAAATTTTTCAAGACGATGAGCATAATGTATGGATCTAATGGCACAAAACATGATTAAGGCTGCAGTCCTACAGTCACTTAAGTGTAAGCCCTGCAGAACTTTTACTTCTGAGTAGAGATGTATAGGATTGTATTGTAAGACATGAATCGGCAGATATGTTTTCAAGGAAGGTAGCAACTACTTCAAAATTTAGAAACTATTGCCTCAGATGTTAAAATTAGTTTTAGCTTTAAATGTGAATATTAGCCTCCCATAAATTTTGCACTGTGGCACTGAGAAAACAATAAAGCATATTGGGCTAGAGCAAAAAGCAAGAATAGTATCAACCGGCAGTACCTTCGAAAAGCAAGGTGCATTTTCACCCGATTGTAACTAAAAGTGCGAACAAAAGCCTAGGAGTTTCTCTAGAATGCCCCTTTGCAAGACTATCACAGCTATCTAGCTGACAAAACACACAGCTTAAGATGGCTAGCCTGGTGAATTATTGCCCATTATATTCTATTTAGGTTGATAAATAGAGGAAAAAGAGAGAGAGAATGCACTGGAGTCAGTACAGCACATGCTATATGACTTTTCCAACAAGCGCTGCAGATGTTATACACCACAAATATTGCTATTGATTTCTTTTTGGGGTTACATACACCACCTGGGCTTTGGTAAAACAAACCCAGCCAAGCAACAGTTTGGTGGGTACCATCTACTTCTTCTCCAAGACTACACCGCCATTGTATTTTAGGCAATCTTCAGAAAGGATGCTAGGACAAACTCTGAAAAGGCTCTCTATTTTTTTTAAGTCTCTGAACAACGACAGCATTTTTCAAATTAGCCTCCTCTAAGGTGAGAGATTCATTCAGCAGCTCGTGAAAAGGAAGCGATGTGGTCAGCGTGAAAGGACTTCTTCCTTGATGTCCTTGGTAATTTGCTATGAAGTCTCTGACGTGCCATATTCTAGGAAGAAAAGCAAATACACATTTTTTAAGCATGTGGGTGGTATTCAACTAAATTTTACTCATCGAGTCGACATATTAAAATTAACGAGCATGAAAAAGTTAGGTCTGTAAATTTCAACAGGTCTACGGTAAAAACCAAGCTGAATACCACCGTTATTTTGAATCATTTAGGGTACAGATACAGTAAGGAAAGGGTGGTTCAGGGAAACATGTTTTTGACAGAACACTTACGTTGCCCAGTGAGTGGCATGTCCACTCAGAATCTGGTTTGTGTCGACTCAGCCTTGTTCACCACTAGGGTAAGTGTGCAAAATGTTTATTAGAATAAATCCATTTAAGCCTTTGCAAGTTGGTTCAATTGAAGGGAGAAGCTCTGATCTTTGGCAATTCTCATAAATAATCTATCTAAACTGGTATGTAAACAGCTTAGAGATTTCTTCTTTTTTCTTCTTCACTTTATACATTTTGTAAAATAAATAAATTAAATATCCAAATGAACTAAGCTGCATACTGATGGATTTAACTGTAAAGCTGCCAGTGTCGCTCTTTGAGAATATGTCCAGCCATTAATAGCAAGAAGGATCATCCTTTATCACCCTCAAATCCATAGATTGCCCTTCCCATAAAAACCTAATTTTGCCATTGCTTTATGCACAATAATTCTCTAGGAAATGTAATATCCTGTTTAACCCAAAGTAGACGAAGTGCTTTTCTTCAGAGCCTCTTCAAACTTTCAAATAGGCTGATCCTATGCATGTTTATTCAGAAATCATTCCCGGTGAGTTCAACAGGACTCTCTATGTATCCATGCACAGAACTTCATACCAAAGTAACTAAACCTGAGAAATAATAAGAACAGGAGACAAGGGGAATGTTTTGTTCTGTCTGCAGTAGAGTGTTCTGTACAGCCAGACTTTTCATTGTTAATAAACATATGTCTTCTGGTACAAAGCATGCATGCAATCAGGGATATGTGCTCATATAGTACCCCCTTCCTTACCCTGCAATACCTGTAAGATGACAATAGAGGGTGTTCTGAACAAAATGATGAAATGATTGGCAAGCACTGTTAGTCTTATGTGAAACTATGTAACTATGTAAAAACAAGTTCTTGGCGTTATGAAATCAAGAAAGTAGGGTTTACAACACTAGATATAACCAGAACATATGATTCTAAGCTTTTCACAAGTGGGACGCGGGTGGCGCTGTGGGTTAAACCACTGAGCCTCTTGGGCTTGCCGATCAGAAGGTTGGCGGTTCGAATCCCCGCGATGGGGTGAGCTCCCGTTGCTCGGTCCCTGCTCCTGCCAACCTAGCAGTTCGAAAGCTCGTCAAAGTGCAAGTAGATAAATAGGTACCGCTCCAGCGGGAAGGTAAACGATGTTTCCGTGCACTGCTCTGGTTCGCCAGAAGCGGCTTAGTCATGCTAGCCACATGACCTGGAAGCTGTACGCCGGCTCCCTCGGCCAGTAAAGCGAGATGAGCGCCGTAACCCCA